>NC_056728.1:470723157-470905657 GCF_019279795.1 Protopterus annectens
CAGTGTGCCAGTGGAGAGGTATGTCAGAGACATATCACTGTGAGTCTTGACATCACTCACTAAATGCATGCCCGCACAAACCCTGTCAATCTATCAATCCACCATGTGTATAACAGCACTGATGACATAGAATCTGTTCACAAATCTTGGGATATGTCTGCTATGTTGGTTGGCTGTCTTCACATGTCCTGTTCTGTGATGTATTGACACCTACTGTATGTGAATCTGTAGGTCACCACCTCTGTAATGTCCCCAACACAGGCAAGGAAAGTGGGCAAGGCCCACATTAAGGAATGTCCTATATGTCTGAACTAGCAGCAGTGTCCAGTCCCACAGCACAATACAATGTGGGCACCTGCATTGTGGAATGGCCGCAGCAATACCTGACATCTGCACATCTGTACTGAGGACAGACAGAAAGTAGACAGCCAACAGGTTATGCATTAAGATGAATGTTTTCAAAGATAGATTTCTAAAACTGAAAGGTATGCCATTACTACATGACAGCAGTCCTCAACGACATGTCCTAAAAACATAGTAGTCTACAGTTAATATCAACATATCAGATAAATATCCAATACGAGATGCATAAAAACGTACAGCTCAAACACAGAGAACAAGATAGTCCGTACTCAGAATTCAGCTTTGCATGCAGGGGTGTATGGTTCCAGTACTACAATCTGCAATCTACTATTACTTGGAAAACACTGTTAAAAGTAGTAACATAATGATACAATATGGGTTAAACTATATTTGTCAACCATTGCACTGTAGCTGGTGTAACATGCAAGTGTGACTGCATATCACCTGGAATACTACCAAAGTATGAAACAAATACAAATAGAAAAGATTGTGGTACTACCCATGTATAGTCAGGTGTCCCATACAGTATACTCACACCCCTTGCTACTGTAATGACAGCACACAGAAATATGTTATGTACATGGAATTAAATACACTTATTAAAGATGCCATTACCCTATTATTTTATCAGACTGGAATGTGATCTGTGGTTACCAGGTCTGAGCTATGCTTAGCAGGTGTAAGCATTGCATAAATGTAACTGCTAAGCAGATTTGTGCACTGGTAAGCAAAGCCTACATGATGTAAGCACCTATTCATTTAACAATACATTAACACTGCTTGCCTTCAGGCAAACCCATGCAAACATGCTTAAAGCTGCTCAAAACTGCTTTAATCACTCTGTATTCAACTGTCCTTGTTCTGCCTAGCAACAAAATAAACAGCCCTTACAGGTCTTGAAGCCAGGACCCTGTACACAATAGCCAATGCAATTTAACAGTAAGCCCCTAAAGCTGCATGGTTTTAGGATGTTTTCTCAAACAAACCCTTCTTTACACTAGTTTACAATAAGAAATAGACACTGCAATTAAGGAGGATTGGTATCTACAAATAAATATATCTGAATAGAAACATACATAGAGAGAGAGATATGTAGGGAGATCCATATATGTGTACAAAAGTAAATAGATACTTTACCAATAAATACTGAGGTGTATATATATACACACACACACACACACACATATATATATATATATATATATATATACATATATATATATATATATATATATATACATATATATATATATATATATATATATATATATATATATATATATATATATATATATATATATATATGTATATATATATATATATATATATATAGATATATATATGTGTGTATATATATATATATATATATATATATATATATATATATATATATATATATATACACACACACACACACACACATATATATATATATATATATATATATATATATATATATATATATATATATATATATATATATATATATGTAGATATGTTGTTGTCTTTCAGCTTTTTCTCGGTAAGGGGTCGCCACAGTGGAACTCCGGTCCACTAATGATTGGCAGCAGATTTTTACAAAATGCCGAGGTGCCACCGTGGAAATCATATATATATATATATATATATATATATATATATATATATATATATATATACATACTACAGCAGCAGAGAGAGAAAAGGGAGACCTTGAGTGGATTAAGTACCTCTGTTTTGCTTTTTATTGCTTATTTTCGCTAGCTGCAGTATTTTGAGCATTTTTTATTAATTTTGCAACTTATTTGAACTGGTTTTTGAATTCTGATACTGTTTGCACTTTAACTGATTGTTTTTAAGTGTTTTTCAACTGTTGAACTGCTGAGGGCTACACACTCAAGTGTGTTAGCCATTTTTCTGCTTTAAAATGTTTGCTTTACTGTATCTGTTTTAATTTTTGAAAAAAAAAATGCTATTTCTCTACTCGTTTCCAGCCTTTCTATAACCAATAGAGTCTGGTTTTCAGATTTTGCTGAATTCTGGGCTGTTTTGTAGTATCTGTGTTGCCCAGACCTTACTAAGGTAGAAGGAAGCTTTTCTGTTCATCAGTGAGAGTGGCGAGCTTTAGGCAGCCTATCTATCTCTGGAGGAATCGTTCAGCTCAGAATCTGTAGTTTTATTGGCCATTTTGGGCTATTTCTATCCCTTTCATCTTTCTGTTTAAAAACCCGTGTTTGCGAGGTTTTGCACATCGCGCAGCTCCTTTAATTAGGGTTAAAGTATTCCCGGTGCAAGAAAGTATGCTCTTTTAATTTTCCCTTAGAACTAGTCAGTTTTCTAGTTTTAGCACTCAAAATGGTTTCCTTGTGCTCAGCACTTGTTCAAAACTCATTGCAAGCACTTAATAATCTACAATTTACTGGAGCACTCAACTTTCCTCACTTGTTAGGAGGCAAAACGTTTTTAGTACTTAAATTAATTAACACCTGTCCAGGCATGTCCAAAGGTCAGGTCTCAGTATTTTCCCCTGTCCACCTGATGAATATGGGCATCTTGTGGCAATGTAGCAATTGCCTCATGTACACTGACAACCTTCTCCTCCTACTACCCAACACTACAACCTGTGAGAGATGCACTTATATAGCCAAACTGGAAGCCAAGCTCTCTCCAGCCAAGACTGTACTAGACAGTCAAGAGGAGAATGTAAACACCTGCACCACACCACACCCAACATATACTCCAGCAAAACCTACACCATGTAAACATACACATAGTAACACAAAACACACACCTACAGTCACGAAGGCTCTCAACAAAAATCTTCCAAAACAAAAGAGACCACCAAAGCTGAAATGCAAGCAACCCCCCCCCAAACACTATCCAAATGACACATAGCCAACAAAATCAGTGTGTCACTCAACCTCAGCCCAAAACGCAAAACAACATACCCAACACACTAGTCATAGGTGACTCTATATTCAGGCACACTGATGTCCCACCCAGCAGGCTAAACAATGAGAAAGTTACTGTCAGCTGCCTGTCGGGTGCCAGAATCTGCCACAGAACACAAGCACTCAGGTAATCTCACAACAAGTACAAATATTACTCTGTCATTGTCCATACCCCCACCAGGGGCAGCAATATCCTGGACTTGGCCATTACCAAAATGGGCAACCAATGTTCCATGCCAGAGGTCAACTCCTTGCTGGTCAGATTCGACCACAAGCTAATCACCCTAGACATCAATATCCCACCCCCCATCCCCTATTAAGGAAATCACCGTACAAAAATTCTCCAAAGCCAACTTCATGCTTCTTAAGACAGAAGTGGCAAGCTTCACGACACCCATATAGATGGAAAATAGAGATACAACTGCTGAATCCTATGCAAATGCACTGTATAAGCACATACACGAGTGCATGGATTGTGCCATCCCCAACAGAACCAAGACACTATCCTCCAAAAAAAGGAAGCCAAACTGGTGGTCCACTGCCATAAACAAACTCTACAAGAGAAGAGAAGAGAGAAGCTGTTGCAAAAAGAGTAAAATCCCCTAATTGCAGGAACCCCCTGGTCATCCTCAGTAAGAAGCTGAGATCCCTCATAAAATCCTCCAAAGCTAGTTACGAAAATAAAATCACCATTGATTCTAAAGACAACCACAAAGCATTCTACAGCTATGTCAAGAATCTCAATGGTGACACTCAGATCTGGTCTGAGCTGCAGCACAATGGCACTAAATATATAGAACCAACAGATATTGCCAACATCCTGGCAGATAGGTTCAGTGCAAACTTCACCCCCCTCAGCCCCAAAGGGCCCATCACTATAACGGAAGAATGCAAAGCCCCTGTAATCATGGCTGCACACAAGTAAAGACTGCAGTCTCCAAAGCCAAGAACACAACATCCATGGGAACTGACAGCATCCCAGGCTACATTCTGCATGAACTACAGAACAAACTGGTACCATACCTAAATACCATGTTCAATCATAGCCTCACTTCAGGCTTTGTGTCTACTGAATTGCACACAGTGATGGATATCCCACTCCACAAAGGGGTGCCACCATGGACCCTGGGAACTACCGCCCCATTAGCCTGACAAGCCTGGTTTGCAAGGCCATGGAACATATCATCTTGGAGCTTATAAACAAGGATATAGGTAACCTCCAAACTCTGGACTCCACTCAATTTGGGTTTGTAAAAGGTAGGTCATGTCTCCTAAATCTGATTGACTTCTTTGAAGTAGTCACCAGAGCTGTGGATGCGGATAAGGTGGTGCACACAGCCTATCATGACCTCACCAAGGCTTTCAACACCATCACCCACTCTGGAATAATAGATAAACTCACTAGACTGGGCATAAATCCCTATGTCACAAGATGGGTGGCCAACTGGCTCACTGACAAAACCCACACAGTGAAAGTAGCTGACGCCAAATCCAACTTCGAACCAGTGACAAGTGAAGTACCACAGAGCTTAGTCCTGGGTCCTCTCCTGGGTCCTCTCCTGTTTGGCATATACTTCTCAGAAGTCTAGGCTAATACAGCAGGTCTTTGACTAAGGAAGTTCACAGATGACTGCAAAATAGGTGCCATAACAGAATTGCCTAATGATGTGGACATTCTACAAAGGGTCCTCACTGAGACTGATGCTTGGTGTCAAAGTCATGGCCTCAAGCACAATGCCAAGAAGTACATTGTCATCCCCTTTGGGAAAAACAGTGTACCCATGAACTACCACATAAACAATAGCCAAATAAACACCAAAAGTGTGATAAGAGACCTTGGGACACAGGTGGACAGTAGTCTCTCCTTTGATAATCACATCACCACAGTAGTCAGGAAATCCTTCTACACAGCTAACCTCACCACAAAGGGGTTCACCTCCAGATAAAAGAGGTCATTGTTCTTCTCTACTCATCCCTCATCAGACCCATTATAGAGTACAATGCCCCATTTGGCATGTACCTCTCAAGACATCTACAACTAGAAGGGCCACAGAAATACCGCACTAAGAGGATTACCAGCCTCAAAAAGATGCCATACACACACCGTTTCAAAAAACTCCATCTCTACTCCATTGTTTATCACCTACTCAGAGGCAACCTCTGCCTAACATACAAAGCCATCTCAAACACAGATCTGTTGGACATGCTACACTTAAAGAAACATCAATCCCTCTGAACCACATGCTCGAGGGACCTAAACCTTGCCAATGCAATAAACAGAACATGTTGTAGGGATAGATTCCTGTCCCAGAGACTTCCCATACTCTTGAACACACTACCCATTCATGTCAATCAAAGCTCCTCAGTAGCCCTCTTTAAGAAAAATCTCGACAATTAGATGCGAAATAGAAAATTCACCACAGGGATCACTTCTTTGGCTCTGCTAGACAGGGGCACAGGAAAATAACTTTCTTGGGTGGCAAAAGCCAGGGAACATTTTTGGCTAGACTTATATAGGCCCCAAGGCTGATCGCCTAGTACCTACCTATGAACCTATATACACACACACACATATATATATATATATATATATATATATATATATATATATATATATATATATATATACACACACACACACACATATATATATATATATATATATATATATATATATATATATATACATATATAAACATACATATATATGTAGATGGATTCCTATTACAAGAACGAAAGTTCATTACTTCGAACTTGTAATAGGAAGCCTCACTTCTGCAAAAGTTCACTTTAACGAAAGTGAACTTTTGCATAAGTGCACTTCACCGAAAACACAGCAGCACAGTGGGGGACATAAAAAAACAAGCTATGTACTCCACTATGGTGTGATAGTCATGGACCTTAAAGTTAGGGCACAGGTTAGGGTAAGGGGATAGTTAGTAAAGCTATCCCCTTCCCCTAACCCTAAGGTCCGTGACTATCGCACCATAGTGGAGGGCATTGCTATGTCCTTCACTGTGCTGCAGTCATCACGGACCTTAGGGTTAGGGCATAGTTCATGGTAAGGGGATAGCCCTATGGGCTATCACCTTACTATGACCCGTGCCCTAACCCTAAGGTCTGTGAGTACTGCACAGAAGTGCAGTACAACACCCGTTCATTGTACTGAACTTTGTGTAAGTGCACTTTCGATTAAGTGCACTTTTGCTGCAGTGAGCATTACATGCACTATTTCGAATTAGTGAAAATTCAGTCAAGTGTATGGAACCCATATATATATATATATATATATATATATATATATATATATATATATATATATATATATATATATATATATATATATATATATATATATATATATATATATATATATATATATATATATATATATACATATATGTGTGTGTGTGTAGGTTTATAGGTTCATAGTTAGGTGCTAGGCTATCGGCCCGAGGGCCTACATAAGCCTAGCCAACAAGGTTCCCTGGCTTACGCCACCCAAGAAAGTTATTTTTCTGTGCCACTGTCGAGCAGAGACACATAAGTGATCCCCAGGGTGTATTTCCTATTTCCCATCCACTCATCAAGATTTTTCTTGAAGAGTGCTAATGAAGAACTTTGCCTGATATAGATGGGTAGCCTGTTCCAGAGTATGGGAAGCCTCTGGGACAGGAATCTATCCCTCCAGCATGTCCTGTTTATTGTGGTGACAAGGTTTAGGTAACTAGAGCATGTAGCTTGGAGGGATTTGGATTTCTTTAGGTTTAGCATGTCCAACAGCTCTGGGTATGACATAGCTTTATATGTTAGGCAGAGATCACCTCGGAGTAGGCGATATGCTACAGAGTAAAGCTGGAGTTTTTTGAGATGGTCATTGTAGGGCATCTGTTTGAGACCAGTAATCCTCTTTGTGAGGTACTTCTCTGGCCTTTCCAGCTGCTGCAGATGTCTTGTGAGGTACATTCCAAAAGGGGCATTGTACTCTATAATGGGTCTAATGAGTGGCGAGTAGAGGGGAACAATGACCTCTTTTTTCCTGGATGATAACCCTTTTATGATGAGGTTTGCCACGTAGAAGGACTTCTTGACTACTGTGGTGATGTAACTATCAAAGGACGGACTACTGTCCACCTGGGTGCCAAGGTCTTTTATCATACATTCGGTGTTAAGTAGACTGCTGTCTATGTAGTAGTTCATGGGTACACAGTTTTTACCAAAGGGGTGACAATGCATTTTTTGGCATTGAGCATGAGGCCATGGCTCTGACACCAGGCATCTGTCTCAGCGAGGCTCTTCTGTAGGATTTCCACATCATTTGGGGACTCAACTATGGCACCTAGTTTGCAGTCATCTGCAAACTTCATTAGCCGGAGGCCTTCTGTGTTAGCCTGTACTTCAGAGAAGTAGATACCAAACAGGAGAGGTCCCAGGACTGAACCCTGTGGTACTCCACTTGTCACTGGTTTGAGGTCAGATTTGGAGTATGCAACTTTTACAGTGTGGGTTCTGTCAGTGAGCCAGTTGGCAACCCATCTTGTGACGTAGGGATTTATACCTAGTTTAGTGAGTTTAGCTATAATTCCAGAATGGGGGATGGTGTTGAAAGCCTTGGCGAGGTCAAGATAGACTGTGTGAACCACCTTACCCTCATCTACGGCTTTGCTAACTGCCTCAAAGAAGTCAATCAAGTTCAGGAGGCATGATCTGCCTTTCACAAACCCGAACTGGGTGGGATCCAGAGTTTGGAGGTTACCAATGTCTTTGTTTATGAGTTCCATGATGATATGTTCCATGGCCTTGCAGACCAGGCTCATCAGGCTAATAGAGCGATTGTTCCTGGGATCAGTAGTGACTCTCCCTTTGTGGAGTGGGATAACTGTTGCCGTACACCATTCAGTGGGCACAAAGCCTTATGTGAGTCTATGATTGAACATGGTGGTTAGGTGGGGAGCCGGTTCATTCTGAAGTATGTGTAAAATGCAGCCTGGGATGTTGCCCGGTCCCATGGATGCTGTGTTTTTGGCTTTAGAGAGTGCAGCTTTTACCTGCATAGTTGTGATTACAGGGACTCTGCATTCTTCCTGTATAGATATGGGCCCTTTAGGGGGTGGGGGTGTAAAGTTAGCATTGAACCAGGATGTTGGCAATATTAGTTGGTTCTGTAATTTTCGTGCCATTGTACTGTAACTCAGAGCAGATCTGGGTGTTGCCATTGAGATTCTTGACATAGCTATAAAATGCTTTGTGGTTGTCCTTAGAATTAGTGGCAATTTTGTTTTCGTAGCTAGCTTTGGAGGATCTTATAAGGGATCTCAGCTTCTTACTGAGGCTGACCAGGGAGCTCCTCCACTCATGGGATTTTACTCTCTTTTGCAACAATTTCTTCCTTCTGTTGTACAGTTTGTTTATGTCAGGGGACCACCAGACTGCCTTCCTTTTTTTGGAGGATAGCATCTTGGTTCCATTTGGGATAGCATGATCCATGCACTCGTGTAAGTGCTTATAGAGTGCATTTGTGCAGGATTCAGCAGTCATAACTGTATTGTCCATCTGCATGGGTGTAATGAAGTTCACCACTTCTGTCTTATGAAGCATGAAGTTGGCTTTGGAGAAATGTTTTACTGTGGTTTCCTTAATGGGGGGTAAGGACGGGATGTGGAGATCAAGGGTGATTAGTTTATGCTCAGAACGGACCAATGAGGAGTTGACTTCAGGTGTGGAACACCGGTCACTCATGTTGGTAATGACTAGGTCTAGGATATTATTGCCCCTGGTGGGGGTGTGTATAAGTTGATCCAGGGCATTGGAGTTTATGAATTCCAGAAAGCGTTGCATGAAGGAGTTGGTACATGAGTAGTTTTCCCAGTTAATGGTGGGGTAGTTGAAATTGCCCATTATTAGGGTGTTTGGTTGAACTCTAATATTTTCCAGTACATCAAGAAAAGAGGAGTGGGAATCCTGGGGCATGGTGTGGGATCTGTAGCAAGCTACAATTTGGATTGCAGTTTTGCCCAGAGTTATTTGCACTTGGATAACCTCAGATGAATTATGCTGAGCAACTAGCCTGGAGGTGTGGATATCCTTAATGAATATGGACACACCTCCACCTTTGGTGTTCTGGTCCAGGTTACATGGCCAAAAAGTGTGGTATGTGTTATAGCCTGGTAGTTCAGGGGTGCTTTCTGAAGCCTTGAACCAGGTCTCAGTCACTGCACAGATACCGATGTTCTCCATTTTAAGGAGTGCCTTGAGAGAGTGCATTTTGAGATTTAGACTTCTAGCATTGAGTAGCATTACCCTCAGTTTTTGCTAGCCTGTTCCTGTTACAGTGGTGAATTTGTCATTTGAACCTTGTCTAAAAAGGCACTAAGGGGCAGCAAGAGCCTTAGCCAGTATCCGGAATCCCAGGGGTGACAGGTGCAGGCCATCTCTGGCAAAGCATCATGGTCTGTCGACCATGTCATCCAAAACAGACAGATACTGGATTGAATGATAACAATGTTGAAATTTTTGATGGTTTAGAGAATGTTGAATGTTTTGAAGATTTTTGTTTGTTAAACACTACATGAAAAAATGAGTTTGTGGATATTCATGCACATGAGGAAGGTTATGGTAGGCTAACAGTTCCCCAATGTACCTATAAAAAGTGAGTTTATGCCCACTAGAAGAAATTTGGTTATTAATTTTGAAAAAACACAATAAAAAAAAAAAAGAGAAAATGAAAAAAAAAAAAATTTAGAAAAGAAAAGATATAATTTAAATAAATAGGGAAGATGTTAATGGATGTTTAAAAGATGTTAATGACCAATGTATATTTCACCCAAGCTGATAAGGAGGGGAGACTGGGTCTTCTTTCTTTCCAGGGATATATTTATATGGCCTATTGAGCTTACCTAGATACTATTATTAGTATTTATTATTAATATTATTATTAAAAAAACTACAGATATATTATTTTTTTAACTGGAAGAGGAGAAAGTTAGTTTTTGTCATCTGTGGATGTGTAAGGAAGTTACATATCAAAAAATCCTAGCAGCTAGATTCTCTATCATTCACAAATACACAAGGACGAATATTCCTTGATTCCTTTTGAAATGTCACTTGGTAAAATGTTGACATTTTTCATCATAAGTTTATTGGACTTCTGCCTAACCCACAATTGTTTTGATTTTGAAGGAAGCAATGCTATCTTGTTCATGGCCCATTTCGAAATTTGTTATATTTATCCTCTGAATTTTACGGAGATGATACTTGGATATAGAAATTTATTTATGTCCAGATAACAAAATACAATACAAACCACATTATAAAAAGACTGCAGCTGAAATTTTTTCTCATGCATCTAGCATGCACAGTTGATTCTGGTAAGATCTTTACCATTGGGTGAATTTAAGAAAATTAATAGGGAGGGATATTCAAAGCAATCATTAGTGAAGATGTTTGTGTTGGGTTAAAACTTGGATGGTATTAAAATATGAGAGGTAGATAGAAGTGCTTTAGATCATATGACTGTAAACTCCACAGGGTGTATAGTATATATTATAGATGTGAGAAACCAAATTGGTATAGGTATAACAACTTGGATGGTATTAAAATTAATGAGGTTAGATACAGTGCTTTAGATCATTAGGACTGTAAACTCACAGGGGTAGTGTATATAGGATGTGGATGTGAAAAGAAAAATTGGTATATATAGGCCAAACAAGGAAGGTTAAATTTTTGAAGACACTAAATTTTTGAAGACACTAAATTTTGAAGATAGTTATGTTTATAAAGATTGTATGCAAAATGTAGTAGTGATCAAATTGTTGTTTTTTTGAGTAGTATAGATATAAATGAATGATATGTTTATATTTATTTATTTATTTTATTTTATATTTACATTTTATAATAAATTAAAAAGATACTGGATCCCCTTAGAATGACACCAGAAGCTTAGCCAATTGGTGAAGTCAATCATTTTGTCCTTGTACTGCGGTATCATTCTGGGCGATAGCAGAATGCTACTCAGAGCTAGGGTCATACCTGCCTGGGCTACAAGATCGGAGAGCTCTTCCATTTCTCTTTTCATGTAGTCCAGGGAGGTATGTCTCAGGTCATTCACACCAGCATGGACAATGACAGAGTCATATTTGTACTTTTTGAGGAGTGACCTGAATGCGTGGGTTATGTGGCGGTTCCTGGCACCTGACAGGCAGCTGACTGTAACCTTCTCCTTGTTTAGCCTGGTGATTGGGACATCATTGTGCCTGACTATAGAGTCACCTATGACTAGTGTGTTGGATACGTTGTTTTGCCTTATTGGCTGTGGTTGAGTGGCACACTGAGTCTGTGGGCTATGTGTCATTTGGGTTGTGTTGGGGGTGGAAATTGTTTGCGTTTCTGCTTTGGAGGTCTCTGTTGCTTGGGAAGATTATTATTGAGAGCTTCTGTGAATGTTTTTGTGTTTCTATGTGTGGATTTTGGTAGTGTAGATTTAGTGAGACTATGTGATAAGTGTGGTGTGGTGCAAGTGTTTACCTTCTCCTCTTGAATGTCAAGTTCAGTCTTGGTTGGAGAGAGCTTTACCTTCAGTTTGGCTAGATAAGTGCATCTCTCACAGGTTGTACTGTTGGGTGGTAGGAGGAGAGGGTTGTCTGTGTACATGAGGCAATTTCTACATTGCCCCAAGATGCACAGATTCATCAGATAGATAGGAGAGAACACTGGGAGCTGACCCTTAGACATGCCTGAATAAAAAAATATTTTCCTCTAGATAGGTGAGGAAAGTGAGTACAAGAGCTGTTTTTTCTCTAAGCAAGTGAGGAAAGTAAGTGCAAAAACTGTTTTCCTCTAGGTAATGAGAAAGGTTGAGTGCTGTGGTAATTAGTAGCTTATTTAGTGCTTACAATAGGTTCTGAACAAGTTCTGAGCATGAATAATCAAATTCAAGTGCTAAAACTAAGAATCTGTATCTGCACTAGACTAGTTATAGGAAAGAAACAAGTGCAAATGCGGGCTTTCAAATCAGAAAGTTGAGAGAGATGGAAAAGATTGCCAAGATGGCCATTAACTACAATTTCTGGGCCAGAACCACTTCTTATGTGGTAGACAGGTTACCTAGTGCTTACCACTCCCACTGACAAGCTAGAAGGCTTCCCTCCAACACAGAAAGGCTTGGGGGGGTGCTCAGTAGCTTACATACAGTCCTGGGTACAGCAAATCTGTATCTGGACTACACTAGCTACAGGAAAGGTAGGAAACAGGCTTACAGTTTTTTTTCTTTTTTTTTTTTTACAGAAAACTAGACGCAGTGCAAGCTAGCACACTTGAGTATGTAGCAATATTAGACCAAACACAGTTTAAAAAATGCAATTAAATTAAAAATGACTAAAAACAAGTGCAGAAGGAGTGTATTAGATAGAATGTTTTAAAGAGATGGGACTGGGGGGAGTGTCCCAGATCAAATCTACAGTGGGGCGGGCAACCGCAAAAGCCACCAAATTTAAACAACAAACCAGAAATAGGGAGGGTGGGTAGGACAAAACACTTTCAGCAGAGATCTGAAAAATTATACAGTGAATCAAAAATAACAGTGCACAACTTTGAATAAAATGAGTCCAGCAACAATTTACAGTACACAATTCTGAAGAACCAAAAAATATATATTTCTAGATAGTTTGAAAAAAGCTCTGTTAGACACAGGTTCCAGCAATGATATGCAGGCTGTTAACTAACAGGGTCTATTATTATGCAAGTAATTCTTCAGATAGTCAGATGACACAAGCTGTAAAAAACAGTTATGCCAATTTAAGACACAGCAGAAAATAAGGGGAGGTGGACAAAACATTTTCAGCAGAGATCTGAAAAACTATACAGTGAATCAAAAATAACAGTGCACAACTCTGAATAAAATTAGTACAGCAACAATGTGCAGTACACAGTTCTGAAGAACCAAAAAATATATACTTAGCTCTGTATATTTCCAGATAGTTTGAAAAGAGCTGTTAGACATAGGTTCCAGTAATGATATGCTGTGATATATACACACACATGTCCCAAATTGCCCATACAAATGTGTGTGTGATATATACACACACATGTCCCAAAATGCCCATACAAACATATGCTGCTGATAGACCACCCACAACTGGGGCAGCATGTACAGTTGGATACAAAAGCAGCCATGACACTCACATCTGCCCCCTCCCCCACAGTCCAAATAAATAAGTGAACAGTACACTGCTACAAAATCATGATAGGCCATACACAATGGCCAGACATACAACAACCTCTTAGCAAAACAAATAAAATGTCTGAACATAGCAAAGAAAATACAACCAGCCAGTAATTCACACATGTTTATTATACTCTGAGGTCCTGGCAAAAGCCTTCAAGAAGTAAAACATTACCAGAAATACATGCCTTAATCACAAAAAGCAATTAACACCTAATTACATAATTGAATACACAGCCTCCAATTACACTCCTCATTTAACCCCCTATGGGATAAAGTATCACAGTTAATATTAATACATTGAGTCTGTACATAACTATTGTTTTTTATGAATGTTTCATCAAACTGAGGAACAGACTTTTTCAGAAATAGTACATCGGGAACCACTACTGTCCCCATGGTGAGAGTTATTCAAAAGTACGGCTATAGAACTGTCATATTTCTTATCGGTAATATGTTTCACATATTCTAACAGCCTAGTTTTTAAAACTTGTGTTACTGTCCCCCACATAAAATATGTTATAAGGGCATTTAAGAGCATTCTCTATACACCTACCTCTTGAAAGTACAGACTTCAACATGTTTCCCAGCATTTCCCCTCAGCAAGAATTACAGCACTAAATAATGATAGACCAGTATACCTGTCAACCTACTACTGTATGACATCTGGACAAAGCCTGACATAATTGGTGGACAGAGGCCCAAATACATGTCCATACTTGAAATATTGCAGTTATACACTGAGAACATTGCTGGTGTTACAGAGCTTGTTGTAACATATCTTGTCTGAGGGATATAAAGTCAGAAAAACAAATGGATGTTACCATTTACATAATGCAATAACCAGAGTATGCTACTGATTTGCCAAGGACAACACCTGTCTCGGGAACAGCCCATACATAACAGGCTAACCTATGGCCATTATGTGGATGGCCCTACAGTTGTGAGCTATGCAGAGACAGAACTTTGTCAGACTGAAACCCATGCAGAAGTAGCATGGGCAGACAAACCCTGTTAAACTAGCAGTATTCCAAACATAAAACAGCAATACTCACATTCTGCCCCTAAGTCTTGAACATTCTCTACCATTTGGTTGGCTTGTCTTGTCTTGTTGTAAGAGGTAGTAGGTCACACAACTCCAGGGTGTCCTTCTCACAAGTAAGGGAAAAGGTCAATGCCCACATGGAGTACTCATTTATAGGAGTGTGTTGCCATGGCATTGGCTATTGAAAAATCTACACAGCTGCGCTGCATGCAATTAGCAAGTGGGGAACCTCAATAGGTGCAGAGGCCACCACCCGGTCATGAGCATCACCTACAAAAGCCATGCTGCCACCTATTCAAACTATCTCTATCCCTGTAGTGCACAGAGAGAGAGAGAGAGAGAGATAACATAAAGTGGAAAAGAGAAAAAAGGTAAGTGGAACATGTAAGCAAGTCATTGAATTTAATACCTGGTCTGTAATAATGGGAAATATGATTTGGAGGCATATATGTCCCAACAAGACATGCTGTACTAATGTCCTGCTAAACAGCTGTTATGGTCATAGCATCTGGCCATCTCTGCAGTGGGAGATATCACAGACATACCTCTCAACTGTACAGATCTTCACAGAATGTCCACATTTTACCGTCATATATTTTTGTCTGTTACTCCTGAAATCTGTACTTTTCTGGCAAATAGCTGAGGATTGATGTCACCAAGTAATGACAAACACTTGAGTTTAAGACTCCACATCCTTAAGAATATTCACCGTAATGCAAAATGTATCATTCTATGAACTTCCTATGTTTGTAAAAGGAATATTTAAAGTCTGTCCTTACTTATCCCCCCATCATTTTATGCTTTGCCCAGATGTGATGCTCTGAGAGGTAGGATCACAGCTCACGAACCTAACTCACCCTGGGAAAGGACAGCTCATATATGACAACTGCAGGGGTGTCTGTCAAACAGTTGTGACTGTGCCACTGCTAGCCCAGATAATGAGATGTTTTCCATATCCATGTTACTCGTGATTATGAATATGATACATGTTTGCCTTGTAAAGCTAAGAGCTCTATAGAGGGCATGTGCATAGTAAAGTACTGTTGCAGACGTGTGTTGAACTGCATGTTTTATATTGAATTAATAACATTCAACTGTACAGTGTTCTGCTGGACAATAATCACATTTGTGACTGATATCTGTAGTCACATACACATATACCTGGGTTATGTTAGCCAAACCACTGGCAGGTCTGTGAGCAATGACATTGTAACATAATAGCCTACCTGGACATCTTCCAGGTTATCACAGTAATGTCAAACCCTACTGTGCAATCAATGTATTAATGTATGGTGCAGCTATATTAATATAATATAATAATATTAATATAGTATCAGTAATGATGTCCCTTTTGACACCCATTTATGTGTGCCATTGTCCAGACGTACTATTGCAACAGGTTGAGAAATATCATTGAGCAGCAATACTGTAAGTACAGTGTGCCATACTAACATACAACAGAAATGTATACCAGGTATCCCCTGAGCACATGTATGTATGCATACGTTCAGCTGGAAGGCACAAAACTAATCACATGGGTTTCAAGCATTCAGGTACATAGATTGTGCATGTTGCATATGTGTGTAATATCAGTGTTAGTGCATATAACAGATATAAATGTGTACAGCTACTGGTTTTTGCATTGCCCTGACACTGATATGGGTACTAGAGTAGGTATGATTATCAGGTGTTAATCAGAGAAGTGTTCACCTGTGTTATGACCCTCTGTCCATGCCTACCACTACCAGCTATATCAGCACCTATATACAGTGGATATCATAAGTGTACACACCCCTGTTGGAATGTCAGGTATGTGTGCTATATGACAGTCAGACCACAGAATATCATTTCATAATGTCTCTCATCTTGAATGTGACCCCCTAACTTGTACAATTCCACTGAAATACAATCAAAGGTGTTTCTAGGAAGGTGGGCAACTATTGGCAAGTGAAGATGTGCCATGATCTTAGAGTCCAGACCAAGATGGATGAATACTGTAACCATCTCAAGAGGTGCATACACAGCATATCAGTTTAAGGGTGTGCACACTCAGTCAACTGGCTTATTGTACTGAGTATTATTTCCATGTTTTCACAGACCAGATTGTTATGTATTCAATTGAATTGTACAGGCTATAGGTCACACTACAGGTGGGAATTTTTATGAAATGAGTTATTGTGGTGTCATATTCCAATTGCACAAATACCAGCAGTGTATCAGGGGTGTGTACCCTTTATATCCACTGTAGTTATATGGACACAGCAGTACTTGACCTGTATTTCCAGCCTCCACCAAGGTAGAGTAATCCCCTTTGGTGGACAGCAGCAATACACAAACCACATAATAGGTTGCTACATTGGCTGTACAGGGACACATAGGTGCAGGCAACATCTTGGAAGCAAATCCACCTATATCTGAGCTAGTATGTAAGTTCACAGGTGACTTCCTGTAAGGTTGACTATGACTCTAAATCAGACATATCCACACCACCAAGGACAATTGCAACTGTGTCTCAACGTATGTCGTAAGTCTCAGAGGAAACAACGCAGTTCACCCTGTACTGGGGTAAAGAACACCCCATACACACATGCCATGGATATAGGCAATCTGCATCACAAAGGTTAGGTGGGAACATCGCCACCCTGTCCAGCCCAGTTGTACAGGGAGATATGCACATCAATAACACTCCTTCCCTCAGGAATGGTGAGCATTTACATGTTGCCTACTGATGGCAACAACAGCATATTTCCATGGGCATAATAAAATCACTGTCTGCCTCCTACATGAACTCAGGCATGTGCTCTCAGCTCCATCACACACCAAGGTCAAACACAGACCTGCTACCATCCACACATCATCCACATAAAAGATGCCCACTGTCAACTCTCTACACAGAATGAATGGAAAATAGAGGATTATGCAAGCAAGTGTCCAACATTGGGGGAATAAGATAGTTCAGGGACAGGCGTGTAATGCAAGCTGCTATAGCCATGATAGCTTGGAGGGATTTGGTATAGTGTGGATTATTTGCAAGTAATAACCACTGCTGATGTGCATTTTGACAACCATATGAGGTCAAATGACCTTTTTCCTGTTTATGTCTTCCAGGTAACATGCAGAGTGCTCACCTACCAGCATTCTCTGTTGGGAAAACTGACATCATCACCAAATATGTGATTGAACATTATGCCCTGTTATTTGGACGGAGAGCAGAAGATGTGTGGAAGAGGTCCAACCTGTGGAACAGTGTGGTCCACAGGCTAAATAATGCCGACCTGCACAGCAGAACTTATGAGCATGTGCAGCATTGGGCTACTGACCTCATCTGCCATGACCATGAATGGGTTGCTGCTGTAGCGAGGGACTGGCTAGCCACATGTGGGGCCTCAGCCATCCCGCCCCACTGACATGCATCAAGGAGTTCCTCACCAAATTTGTTGCACACGGCCAACGCACAAGCCATGACACTGAGGGAAGCATTGTGGAGATGGGTTGCACCCACACACACACACACACACACACACACACACACACACACACACACACACACACACACACACACACACACTGGATGTGGAGCGTGCAGGTAAGGGCCAAGTGTGGATTAGTACACTAATGTATCAGACATACATGTATCTTTATTGTATCTACATGCATGTGTCAGGTCCGACTGCAGTTGTGAATGGGGTTTTCTAATGCACAGAGGTGCACATCTATGGTGAGGACAGGATATTGTGCATTATTGCTGTTAGTACTGTAGATGTGCAGACATGCTGCATCTATCCTGTACCAAGGCCACATGTGAGTCTGCTGACAATAACTCCCTCTCACAACTACCTAGGACCCACTTGTCTGCATATGGGACAGCAGCTTGAAGCTGGCAAGTATGACATTGCTCTGTTGTTGCCTGACAATACCCCAGGCATGTGAAGCCCATGCAATTTACCATGCACATAACCATCAGTAATAGCTTTATTGCTTTATGTAACAGCTATATTGCTTGTTGTGCATGTTCACTTGCGCTGGGGTTATCTATATTGCATCACGGTGGTCACCACTGGGGCCAATTGATGTGAATTTTCATTCCTGTAGCATACATCACAACTTGTCAGTGCCAAGACGTCTGGACGGAGGCCAGCAAAATGGGCTGGACAAACACCCTAAGGTAGCATTATGCATGACACATTAGTGGTATACAGTGGATATAAATTGTGTACGCATCCCTCTTAAGATGCAAGGTGTTCCTGTTACATACTAATTAGGACCACGATATGACAGTCCACACCTCTTCCAGACTGTAATGTGACCCATAACAGGAACAGTTCACCTGTAAAACCATGCCTCTGGACTCATATATTGCACCTACAAGGCTGGCCACCTGTATATCAGCATGATGTTTCAGTCAGGTATGATACCTCATGCTGTCATATGTGTCAGTATACTCACTGTGACCTATTTGACTATAATATCACATACGTGGGCATTGTTAAGGCACACAGACCACTTCCGACCACGTATAGGTTGCAAACATATGAATATGCCAGACACATCTGTACAGAGGACTGTGCAATGGTATAACCTGGTGCATGTGAGGCAGATGCAGTTACTGCACTATATAAAGTAATGGCAGCGGGAGGTGATCACCAGCCTTGTATGGTATACACATCAAAATGGTAAAAGCCACACAAGATATGATCCTCACACACACACAAACAATTACCAGCATTAGGATTAGAACTCCTGCCTATCTAGGTATTCCTTCTATAGTGCTATGCAGTTGTCAGACATGCCACAGAGCTTATACATTGCCACCTCTTCCAAAGGTACAGACATCAACAGGACTACTAAATTGGAGTGAAGAGAAGTGTGAAGGGTAGTACATAGGTCAAATGGCATAAGCCAGTACATCACACACACACACACACACACACACACACACACACACACACACACACACACACACACATTTGCCAGTATTGGAATTAGAACTCCTGCCTATCTAGGGATGTCTACTATAGTGTTTCACAGTTACTGCACGTGCTACAGAGTTTAATGAACTTTCACATGGCCAAAGCTGCTGGTAACTGCACAGCTGTGGTAAAGTAATACAGGTGGAAGTCAGTCTGCCTTCTGTTCCACCCATACATCATGCTAGTTCTTCCTGTCTTGCACTTCAGCTAGCATATTGGCGTGGCATTTCAGGTTATTGTATCAAAAAGTGTGGCACATCTGGGAGCTATTAGCAGTACTCATTCATCACTGATGTAGCCCCAGTACTTACTAGTTATGTCCACCCCTCCAGGCATGTTTATAGGGTGGTTATCTGTGCTTTCACCCATTTACCTGGAGCACTTTCCATTCTGAGGCACTGTTGCAACTGCCTCATGTACACAGACAACCCTCTCCTCTAAACTCCAAACACTCAGACCTGTGAGGGTTACCCATATATCACCCAATGTGGACATATGCACTCTCCAGCAAATACTGGACTAGCAGGTCATGAGGATATGATCAACACCTGCACCACACCATGTGGAACACGTAGCTCACCATGACAACCACTTAGACAGCCATGGCATACAGTGAAAAGCCACACACCCACCTTCCCAGATGCACTCAATGGACATTTACACAAACAGCACAGACCAGTAAGACAGACACCCACTCAGACACCGCAACATGGCACATGCCAAGGGACACATATTTAAATGACACAGTGTGCCCTTCATCCTAAGCTCCTAAGGCTAACCACCTTGAACAATACAGTGATAATGGGCAAGTCAGTACTGAGGCACACACATATCTCACTCACTAAGTTGAATATGGAGCAGCTAACAGCCAAATATCTATCACATGGCAGCAACCAACACATGACGCAGCAAGTCATAGCACTCCACAACAACTATGAGTATCACTCTGTATCCATGTCGGTGTGAATGACTTGGGACACACCTCCCTAGACTACATGACAAGAGACATGGTTGAACTATCTGATTATGTTGTCCAGACAGGTGTGACAGTAGCCCTGGGCAGTGTGCCACTGTCACCCAGAATGATGCTGTGGTATTATCAACAGATTGACTGCAACACTGGCTTACATGTTATGTGTCATTCTCAGAGGATACAGTACCTCTGTGCTTGCGATGACATGATTGACAGAACCCAATGACTTGCACAGATGTCCTACATCTGTCATGCTGGGTTTCCAGGTACTGGCTGTCTTTCCACTCCTATAATGCCTTATTAGGCAGTGTTCCTAATGTTATTACCACTATAACAGCTACATGTGTATGCAATCTGAGGGTCATGCTGCTCAACAGTAGACATCTGTCAGGATGCAGCCACTCATATCAGTCGTTGGAGTGGAGGACACATATCTGCTGTAATGGAGAGGTGGTTCACAACTGCAGACAGCAGACTTGCAGTATCAGGCTACGAGTCATTCCACAGCTGTCAGCCCCCAAACATGGACCACACCACACCTCCACAGGTGGTGTTGTCACCATATTCATTATGGCTAGGAACACTTTCAGACTAGTATCCCATCATAATGCATTGGAGATACTTCCAGTACAACTGCCTTGGGGTAATAGTGCAATCCAGACCATAGCCTGCTATGGGTCCACATCTATGTCCCTAGACTGCCAATGCACATTCCTCAACACCCTGCCATCTATGATGGTCCAACACAACACTGACATAGTATGAGTCTTCAACTACCCCTCCATTACCGGGGGAAAGTGGCCAAGCGCCAGTACAGTGGACCAACACATTTGTGATTCATCATTTCCATTGCCCTGGACCAGCTCATACTGACCCCTGGGAGAAGATGCAACAACCATAACCTGTATTGACTACTTAAATATAGGACTTTTGCTCATCCACAGATCTCAATCCCTGCATGGTGAGATCCACACAGGCTGTAATTAACATGGAACTCAACATGTCAGCCACCCCCCCCCCCACGAAGGTAACCACATTGCAAAACCTCTCCAAAGCTGGCTTTGAAGCTATGAAAACAGGGGTGGATGTCTTCACTGTACCCATAGCAATGGAAAATAGCTGCATGACTGTGGAATCATACACATAGGCACTGTACAAACAGGTACATGAATGCATGGTACTAGCCAATATACAAACAGGTACATGAATGCATGGTACTAGCCAGAGCAACTGAACCCATACACTGTCCTCCAAACACTGGGAGACAATGTAATGGTCCCCTGCCATTACTAAAGTGTACATCAGAAGGAGGACACTGTTGCAGAGAAAGGTGGTTTCCCATGACTGTTGAATTCCCTTATTAGCCTCAAACACAACTTTAGATCCTTCATGGAATCCCCTACAGGCATCTATGACAGCAGAGATGCAGCAGACACTGATGACAGTCACAACAACTTTTGATAGTTACATCAACAAACTCCACAGCATTAAAAACAAGTGCTGCAAGTTACTGCACAATGCTAATACCTGTCCTGAGACAACAGATATTGGCCACAGTCTTGGCAACACATTCAGGGCCAGCTTTACCCCTCTCTCTGTGCCATGTGTTGGCATGAGTGCTGAGTGAATGTGTTCTCACATGCTGTACCCCATTTCCATTCTAGGCATCTGTGTGTCACCAGGATGTGGCCCTGCAGCAAGACCACGGGGTATGGCAGTGTGGTAACACATCCATCATGTCATAGGCAGGGTACAGTATGTGCACAGAAATCCCCAGTCTGTAACACAGTGATTTCATATGTCTCACAGATTATAGGGCTGAGGGTTGCACATAGGTATATGTTGATTTACAACATCTATTGTAGAATGGAGAATGGTACGTGTTGTGGTTTGGACACATCTCCGATTGCTAATAAGCACAGCCACAGGGGATATTCATCAACCAAACACACTGAGATTACTATTTACACACACACACACACACACACACACACACACACACACACACACACACACACACACACACACACACACACACACACACACTTGCCAGTACTTAGATCCATAGGTTCATTGCTTCATAGGTCTGTAGTAGGTGAATGGCCTGAAGGCTGTACAAGGCTAGCCCAATGAAATAACCTGGCATCAGGCAACATGAATATAGTCCCCAGTGTGGCTCAGGAGTATTGTCACTGGAGTGGTCCCCAGGGGTGGGTATTGTATTCCCCATCCACTCATCCAGATTTCCATTGTGGGTGGCCAGTGATGTACACTGCTTCACATGTATGTGATTTTTATTCCATAACATGGACAGTGTCTGGGTTGTGCACATGTCCCACATGCATGTTCTTTGAAGTGTGGAAGTGTGCTTGAGGTCTCTGGGGCATGTTGTGTGTACAAACTGGTATCTTCAGAAGTAGCATTCCTGACCTCGTTTGTTGAGACCTGGCTATGTAACTGAGGTAGTGATTGCACCTACATATACAGTATGATACAGGGATTCATTGGAGTTATTGGCATCTGTCCATACAGGGCATGTTTATAAGGCATGGTATTCCCTTTGTGGGGTATGTTTGCAGACTCTGCAGTTGTTGCCAGCATCCAGTGGGGAACATGGCAAAAGGCCCACTGCACACATTGATTGGGCTACTGAGGGGATGGAACAGTGTGCCATGTCCTTTTACTTGCTGGATAACACACAATCAGTCAGGAGATGTAACACAACAAAGTACTTTCTGATGTCAGTGGCACTGTTGTGGTCAACGGGCATGTAGTCCACTGCAATCACACTGTGGGTACTGTCTGTGAGGCAATTTGCAGGAGAACTACCGATATAGTGGTTCCTGCCTAGCCAAGTGTGTTTGTGTATGAATCGTGGGTGGAGAGTCGTCTCTGAGTACTAGAAGGGTTGCCTATATTGTTCACTAATCCATACTGTCACATAGTCATTGCACATGGCACTAGACATTTAGGGATGTAGATTGTCTACACCAACCTCTATGTTGTTTGACAACTGTTAGCCTTGTAATGTGAACATTGGGATATATACTAGGTCCTCAATATAATAATTTAGCAAAACACACTCCCCGATGGATCCTGTTATTACACAATCACACTGACTCCCACACAGGATACTGATGACAGACACACAAATACTTGCTAGTACTGAGTTTCGAACCCCTACCTAGCTATGTATTGCTACTACAGTGCTATACATTTATTGCACATGCCACAGAGCTTAGAGGATGGATGTTGTCCCAAGGTACTTCTAAGGTGAGGAACATCACTGGCCCTTGTAAATACTGGCATTGGGTGATGTAGTGGGTGAGAGATTTCACAAAATATTTTATCCTGCACACACATTTACCAGGAGTGAGGTTCAAACCTCTATCTAACTATATTTTCAGACCATTACATTTACCACACACACCACTGACCTTACATGGTTTAGGGTTTCCAACAGGTACTTCTAAGGTGAATGATATCTGCAGGACTGCTAAAGTCAGGCACTGAGAAGTGTACTGGGTGTAAATGGGACCAACATCTTTAAGGTATGGATATATATATGTGTACACACACAAACACTTGCCAGGAAGGAGATTCAAAACCCTATCTATGTAGTTATTGCTACTACATTGTTCCACATTTATCACACGCGTCACAGAGATTATAGGCAAAGCATTGTCCAAACATACCTCTAAGCTGAGTGACATCAGCAGCAGTAGTAAAGGAGGGGTAAGGGAAGTGTAGTAAGTGTGAATGACCACAAAATCAGGTGTCTACAAAGACACACACTCTCTTACACAAACACCCACATTTTCACAGTTGCCATGATGAGGATTAGAATTCCTACCTAACTAGGTTTGCTACACTATAGTATTACACAGTTATCACAAGCACCAGGGAGTTTATATGTTGGAGAGCTGTCTAAAGATATCTTTGAAGGTGAGTGACATCAGCGGCAGTGCTAAAGGAGGGGTAAGGGAAGTGTAGTAAGTGTGAATGACCACAAAAGTAGATGTTTAAAAAGACACAAACTCTCTCTCACACAAACATATTTTTTCACAGTTGTCAGGACCAGGATTAGAACTTTTACCTAACTAGTTTGCTACACTACAGTATCACACAGTTATCGCAAGTGCCACAGAGCTTATAAGTTAAAAAGCTGTCCAAAGGTATCTTTGAAGGTGAATGACATCAGCAGCAGTGCTAAAGGATGGGTAAGGGAAGTGTAGTAAGTGTGAATGACCACAAAATCCGGTGTTTAAAAGGCGCACACACAAACACACACATTTTCATAGTTATAGAACCAGGATTAGAACTCCTACCTCACTAGTTTGCTACCCTATAGTATTACATAGGTATTACAAGCACCACAGAGCGTACATGTTGAAGAGATTACCAAAGGTATCTTTTCTTTGAAGGTGAGTGACATCAGCAGCAGTGCAGAAGGAGGAGTAAGGGAAGTTAAGTGTGTATGTGAATGGCCTCAACCACATTCATTTAGAAACACACACACACACACACACACACACACACACACACACACACACACACACACACACACACACAATCACACACAACCTAACATTTGACAGGACTGAGATTACAACTGCTACATGGATACTTATTTGGACTGCAGTGTTACACAGTTATCACAAGCACCACTGAGACTATAGGGCCGGGGGCTAACCAAAGGTATTTCTACAGTGAATGACATCAGCACATCATGTGATACAGGACAATGGGATGTGTACTGGGTGGGAAAGGCCTCATAATGGGATTCTCTCTGTCATTGTCTGTCTTTCTCTTCCCTATGTCTGTGTGTGTGTGTATGTTTGACATATTATATTATGTTGGCCTTCGATATGTGTGAGTATTCCTATCCAATGTGTGCGTGTGAAGTATCAACGGTGTACAGTTTGGTGTGTGTGTGCACAGACAGCTGCAAATAACCGATATCTGCATTCCACTGTGTTGTGAGACATGGGCTTCATTTCTCTAAGTGTAGGAGCATGCCCAGTATGACCTTCTATATTGAGTGCGTGCATCCATTCCAGGGAGGGGTTTGGAGTCCAGTTCGGGGTGTTATGTGCTACAGCTACATCTAGCAAATTGTTTCTGCAGGATCTCTGTAGATAGGTTGCCAATATGGACTACAATGGGCATAACATACAGGGGATACTGTAACTATTGCTGTCTGTGCTGCTTGTGTGACATGTTTGGTTGTAGCATTGATTTTCTGACATATGTACTGTTTTACACTGTGATGTATCATGTCATTAACTACTGACAGTTATCATTCTTTGCTCACGGTTATTTACCAGGGAAATACAGGATGAAGGAAGCTGAGACTAATATTCTGAGGCATATAGACTACACATTCTGGCACACACCTGCCATTGTGGGGGGTAGCTACAGACAACAGACTGCTGGTTCTGTGTAAATGGTGCAGCACCTTGTTAGTATGCTGGCTAGGGATCCCCTCCTTGCGCTTTTCTCAACTGCATGGAATGGCCATATCCTGCTGGGGCCATACCTCTCAGCTGTACAGATACATCCAGGTTATTCAAAGGCAGGACTCGTATATCTGGTCAGTTTACCTTCACATTGTGGTTTACAAGCAGTTTTATGGCTATTAATTCATGGGTTTGCAGTCAGGGAGTAGTATGGGTGTACATTAGAGTTTCAGACTTCACATACTCCATGACATCCATGCTTCTACAACCCCCTTTGTTATTCTTTCTTCTTCTTAACATTATGTAAGCAATATCTTAGAGGTATCCCTATAGTTGGGCCTTTATCCCAGTAGTATTTATGGCCTCGTCCACACTCCTTCCAGTAGGACATGGGGAAGCATGCTACTGGCATTTGTCAACATGGTCTTGCATTTGTTTTCTGTTTACTGTGTTAGGTTGTTAGTTGGGACCCCCTGATATTCTGTACATTGGCACTATAGGTGAGGCATGGGCCTTTGTAGGAGGACTGTAGGCCATTTGAGAGTGCTGCAGGCCATCTGTTACTGAATTTCTATGTAGGATTGGGGGTGGGTGCACACCTGCATACTTTAAACATTTGCAATGACTGTACTGGTATTTCAGTTACTCTGTTGGCTCCCATTTCATATTGTATTGTGACTATCATGCATAAAGGAGGCATGTCAGTAGAGCACACGTTAGATCTTAATGGCATAAATTTCAGTTTCAGACTTCTTACCCTTCAGAACTAGAATGCAACTGCCAGACCTGTTGTAGTATGTCTGTGTAAGTCTGGTGGGGGGCTCTTCACCATTGCCACCATTTGGGGGTCTTAGCCTGGCCTTTCTTTATGGTCATCTACACCTGTCCTGCTGGGTGAGGCTGGTGGTGGGTATGTGATCCTCATTGACATCCATTTGTGTGACCTATTGACACACACAGTTATTTGGGCCATCACATGTACTGCAGTGGGGGTTGTCACATTCTGTAGTGCTGCCTAGTATGTTGATACCAGTATTTGTTGTGAATTTCCTGCTGTCCCATATAGCTGTCTGCTGCTGTCCCATTCAGCCACCCAATTCCCTTGCATGCTTGCAGCCTTATCATACATACAACTATGAAAACATACTACTCTATTCAGTAATTGATAGGGAGGGTGACTTACCTTCTTGCTGGGCCAGAGGATGGAGATGGAGGGATGACTATGTTGTATGCATGTAGTACACTCCCTATACATGGTAAAGCACAGGCAGTGTCAAGTTTGGCATCCCTTTTATTGTATGTGTGACTCAGAGTGCGCTATTAGTCCCTGGGTCCCTACAGTGTGAGTGTGTGTGCTATGAGTTGCCTCTTTGCCAATGCCTGGACATACTTGGCATGCCTCCTTCTGCCTACAGGGGCAGGCTCAAGATATTCCACCTCCAAATCCCTCTGTGCCTATGCTGGCCTTGGCAATGGTGGGGGGCTGTGTGGCCCTGTATCATTCTGTTCCTACTGCAGCTGTTTCCGCAGGGTCATATTGTGTAGCATGGCACATACTATGAACATTTGTGTACATGTAGCTGGAGAGTACTGCAAGGCTCCACCAGATATGTCAAGGCAGCGGAACTGTGACTTGAGCATCCCAAACACACACTCTACAATGATCTTGGATTGTGCGTGTGCCTCATTATGGTGTTCTTGTTTGGGTGTGTGCGCATTTCTGATGGGTGTCATCAACCACGGCTCCAGTGCATAGCCAGCATCCCCTACTAGATTGCCATATCAGATGTCCCCACTGGCAAATGCCTGATACAGCTGTGAGCAATGCCAGATGTGGGAGTTGTGATAGCTTCCAGCTCTGCCAGCACACACATTCATGATAATGCCCTGGGCATCGCACATGACCTGGCAGTTGATGGAGGGGAAGCCCTTGTGGTTTATGTAGACCCTACATCACTTGCCAGCAGGTGCTTTGATGTGGATCTGCATACAGTCTATAGCACCAACTACCTCAGGATATTCTGCTATATGGTGGAAGAGACACATACTTCTGGTGAAGGTCTCACGGATGGTGGGGAACTAAATGTGCTCATTGGCATGTGGTGTCGTGGCATCCAGGAATTGGGGGAGTACCCTGGATGCTGATGCCTGTGAGACCCCCATGATATCCCCAGTTGGTCTTTGGACGTTACCTGTGGCTAGTATTCTTAAGCCTAGACAAGCCTTGGTATCCACTGAAATGGGTTCCCCTCTATTAGTTTTGTGTGTGAGGCGTGGCTGGCACAGTTCAACGATTTGCTGCAGAATGTTCTTGTCCACCCTATAGTGCTCTACCATCTCCAGCTCATGTAGGCCCAGGTAGGTTACATTGGGTCTGTACACTCTTCTCCTCCTCCTCACTGTGAGTTGGTTGTCAGCATTCTCCTCAGCACCCTCAGTCTCTAGCACATATTAATGGAGTAAAGCAGCAGCAGCCTCTAACATTTTTAGTTAGTTTTTCCAGTTAACCCCCCCCCCATCTGTGTACACCGGTGGTGTAGATTTTGTGGGAAAAAGCAGTCTGTAGGATGTTTGCATAGTTTATAGTAGTGTGCTGGGCTGCTACATGTCTAATTCATTGATTCTGATACATTCCACCTGCTAGTGCTATGCTAGTTCTCCTTGATTGCCTTCTTACTGCTGTTTTCCCTTCCCAGTTCCTTCCTATTTAAGCCCTGAGGCACGCCACGCATACCCAGTGCTGAAATGTAAACAGTGCTGCCATTTCCTTTTTTTTTTGGCTTAAAATCCAGTGCGCAGCACACGCGTACTCATTTTGGCAATGTACACACTGCTCAGGCACATCTAACACACCCCCTTCCTTAGCTGTGCTTAGCTAAGGGCAAACATGGGCCACAGAGCTCCAGTGAGCTTACAGCAAGCATGACACACACCCTTATTAAGTCATTCAGCTCTTACACATTGCTGTATCTACATGGTTAGGTACAAGCTGACACTTTGAAGAAATTTGTGATTCAGTATAACTCCCCTCATTTGCATACCCCAGTGTGTAGGTCATTAGTTACTGCACTAAAACAGACTCTTTCCCCTTGACAACCAGTGGTCTCCGCATGGTAATGTTTACATTCTGCATGCCATTGACTATAATGGCAAAATGCAGAATTAACTTAAAATCGACTTTTCACATTTTTTTTTTATTTTCGGCATGATCTTGTTTGTGCGCCACTGCCCTAAGCTTAAACGTCCGAGAGCGTCCATAAAAAAAAAAAAAAGTTTAATATTAAAAAAAAAACTTTTTAATACCAATGGCTTTATATTTGGCCATTGACATATATATAAAACATAATACACGCTTTTACATGAGCTGTCATGCCTCCATTTTGTCAGATGCAGAAATGATTTTGGTTACTACCCGAATACATTTCTACATTGACACTGTTCTTACACAGAGTCCATGCAGTTTGGTAAATCTCAAAATTCCCTCATTTGCATGGTTTTCACCAGCAGATGAGCTGATTTGCATGCTTCACTGTTTTGCATGCAGGAACAGTGTAGGGCGGCTTGTGCATGTGAAAATGGTCCTGTCCTGAATCACACAGTGGCCATATTCCATGCAGGAGCGGTTACACTGCTTCTGCACAGAATTTTGCCATCCCTGAATCCTGGGGGTCATTTAATTTTGTCTAGCAGCAATCATAATGTAACAAAACTGCTAAATTATTCATTAATTTATTTTAATTTATTTGACCCCACTTACAGACACACACACATACAAACACATACACACATATGTGTTGTCCATAGTATATTAAGTTGCAAAAATTATTTTTCTCTTTTGCACATTTGAAGCAAGATTTCCTTTCTTTTCATTTGAATGACACATGCATATTTAACTCTATGGTAAGTTGTAATAGGATTTTTCTCCTCCAGTTGAGCAGTCTGGTGGCTGCACTACTTTTATCTAACTAGCCTAGCCATCCCATCATAGGAAGGGGACAAATCGACCTGGGCTAGGCAAGATTCCTACAACCAGTTAGCTCCTGCCTGGGACCCCTAATCATCCTGTTCATTCCTTTTCTAGCACCCAGGCCATTAACTGAACTCTGACATTCTGGTTTGTAGTCAGGTCTCAATTATAAGATTGTTAAGGAAGAAAATCCAGTGTCTGCCTGTTACTATGTACCATCATGTAGTTCATTTAATCCAAAACGTGAAGGGAAATTGCAGACAATTTTTGGCCATAAACAAAGAGCTAGGTTATCATAGGTGGTACTACAGCAAAGATAAAGCAAAGCTGTAATCATAGGTGGTACTGCAACAATGATGAAGCACAACTGTCAGTTGGATGGAATTGCAATGTTTTGTAGGAAAAGACTCATAATGGGATAACATGAGTCCAATAGAGTAAAAAATTGCTTTGTATCTGCACTGCTATTTTCAACAAGAATGGAGAAATGTTAACCTTCACTAGGGATATTAGTAGTTGGCAGATGCAACACTTTTAATAGCGTGACAATCCAGTGGATGTGCCATCCTCTCAGGAGATATGGCCAGAAACACCTGGTAGGATTGGATCCATTTCTTATGGTGAGGTCACTATGGTGAATGAAGATTTGTTTTGTTTAGATATTGTTTGTCTGGGGAGTCAGTCGATGTGCCAAATACTTTAAGTACAAATACACTTTGTTGAAAACACCTTTCAATGATCATTAGGATTATATTTTTACTCTGTTGTGCAATCATTAAGCCTTGTCCGTCCTTCATTTGCTGTGGTTTTCAGTGACATTTGTTCATATAAATGGTTATTTGTAATAATGTAGTCTGGCATATCAACATGATTCTTCTTCTCTGTCATGGTTAACAATCGTTTTCATTGACTCCAAAATATTGGAGTAGTACCTCTGCACTGGCAACTTAGTGTACTGGTCCACATTTTCAAAATGTGAGGCAGGGAGGCATGTTCCATTTAATGGAGAGATTCATCTTTCTAAGTCTTGCTGGGAAAGCCTATTCCAATACATGCCCAAGAACTGTTCCATATTTCTTGGAAAGTACTGACTTTTACTCCAAAACAAAAGGGAACCATGAAATTTTGAGTGATCCCTTTAAATTATTATTTTTTTGCCATGTTTCAGCTGCTGATAGCACATAACAAGCCTGTTGCTGTTCCCAGCATTCAGCTGTGATACTGTGATTGCTTTAATGATTTGCATGCAAGGGGGAAACAGAAGAGATGCAGCAAGTGAACAATCCTAAACAACCAGGCTGCCATCCCATTGAGAGTTACACTAGATAGTGCAACTGCAATATAAAAGAAGTAACACATTTTAAAAAATAATAAAAATAAGAACTACAGTAAAAAAGTTGAACAATTTTAATAGGATATGTTAATCTCGTTCATCTTTACAATTTTACAAGACAAAGACATCTTCAGAACTGTAAAACATTTGTTTAAAATTGAAGAAGTTTAAAAGTGATCCAAAGAGAAATTAGTTTAATTGTTGCTGGGGGGACTGGGGTGTGGTAGGCAGGAGCTGTAGAAATAGAGATTGTGGATAATTGTTTTCCCTTGGTGCATTTGTTTCTGATATATGGAGATCATGTTAACTATACAGGCAAACTAAATTTGATAATATTAAATGAAATACAATCTAATTGAATGCGTTTAGTATTGCTGACACATTTTACTTTTTTTACACCGTCATTTTTGTGGTCACTTCCCATCCTCAAAGTGGTGCCTTTTTAACCATGACTATCCAAAATCATGCAATAGAAGCTATGAAAAGCAGAAGGCAGAAATAAATTTAAGAAGTCTTGCAGGAAACAGAAGACTGTCATTGGAGCTATTCAGCTCTCTGATGCCACAGACCTGATGTCCATCGTCACTGAATTATCATACGCACTCATCATCTTCTTTCGGCTGTTCCTGTTAGGGGTTGCCACAGCGGATCATCTGTTTCCATTTTTCCTGTCCCCTGCATCATGCACTTTCACACCAACCACCTGCATGTCCTCTCTCACCACATCCATAAACCTTATCTTAGGCCTTCCTCTTTTCCTCTTACCTGGCAGCTCCATCCTTAGCATCCTTTTCCCAATATACCCAGCATCCCTCCTCAGCACATGTCCAAACAAATGCAATCTCGCCTCTCTTGCTTTGTCTCCAAACTGTCCAACCTGAGCTGACCCTCTAATATACTGATTCCTAATCCTGTCCATCCTAGTCACACCCAGTGCAAATCTTAAAATCTTTAACTCTGCCACATCCAGCTCTGACTCCTGCCTTTTTGTCAATGCCACCATCTCCAACCCATATAACATAGCTGGTCTCACTACCTTCTTGTAGACCTTCCCTTTCACTCTTACTGGTACCCATCTGTCACAAATCACTCCTGACACTCTTCTCCACCCATTCCACCCTGCCTGTACTCTCTTCTTCACCTCTCTTCCACTCACCATTACTCTGAACTGTTGATCCCAAGTACTTAAACTCATCCACCTTTACCAACTCTACTCCCTGCATTCTCACCATTCCTCTACCCTCCCTCTCATTTACACATATATATTATGTTTTAGCCCTGCCTGCTGACCTTCATTCCTCTCCTCTCTAAAGCATATCTCCACCTCTCCAGGGTCTCCTTAACCTGGTCCCTACGCTCACTACATATCACAATGTCATCTGCAAACATCATAGTCCACAGGGCCTCCTGTCTGATTTCATCTGTCAACCTGTCCATCACCACTGCAAATAAGAAAGGGCTCAGAGCTGATCCTTGATGTAATCCCACCTCCACCTCAAATGTATCTGTCACTCCCACCGCAGTCCTCACCAATGTCACACTACCCTCGTACATATCATGTACCACTCTTACATACTTCTCTGCCACTCCTGACTTCCTCATACAATACCACAACTCCTCTCTAGGCACCCTGTCATATGCTTTCTCTAAGTCCACAAAGACACAATGCAACTCCTTCTGACCTTCTCTGTATTTCTCCAGCAACACTCTCAGAGCAAACATTGCATCTGTAGTGCTCTTTCCTGGCATGAAACAATACTGGTGATCACTAATCATCACCACCCTTCTTAACCTAGCTTCCACTACTCTTTCCCATAACTTCAAGCTGTGACTGATCAGTTGTATCCCTCTGTAGTTACTGCAGCTCTGCACATCACCCTTATTCTTAAAGATAGGTACCAAAACACTTTTTCTCCACTCCTCAGGCATCCTCTGACTTTCCAAAATTTCATTAAACAATCTGGTTAAAAATTCCATTGCCATTTCTCCTAAGCACCTCCATGCTTCCACTGGTATGCCATCTGGGCCAACAGCCTTTCCATTCTTCATCCTCTTCATAGTTGTCCTTACTTCTTCCTTGCTAATCTGTTTCACTTCCTGATTCACTATACCCACATCATCCAACCTTCTCTCTCTCATTCGCTTCATTCATCAGCCCTTCAAAGTACTCTTTCCATCTACTCAATACACTCTCCTCGCTTGTGAGTATGTTTCCCTCACTATCCTTTATCACCCTTACCTGCTGCACATCTTATTATCATATGCACTAAACAACATAAATTAAGGTGTAGAGTTTCAGGTCAGTTTGTATTATTTGAAGGTTAGGAGCAACTTGTAAAGCTGTTGCAGCATTTCTCTCTCTCTCTTTCTGATTCATGTAGAAAAGTGAGGTAGTTTTAGACAATCCCTCTGATTTATTAACAATCGCACAGGCATTGCGCTAAGCCTACATGGTTTAAGCATGTTAGCGCAACGAGCAGCAGTACTAATTGAACATGTATGCTGCTTATTGTGCCGACACATTCACAAGCACCTTTTTGTGGTCCCCATTAGTGTTTGCATCCATGAAAATGTGTCTGCAAGCATGAACACAGAATATTAACAATCGGCTTGCCTATAGGCAAACCTAAAATAAGAGCATGTGCTATAGCCCGGAAATACTAAGGGCAAGTACATTGAAAGAATTCTGAAGGAAGGGGGGTAAAATGGTGGAAATGTACTCAAATAACATAGGTTGTACTGCCAAAGTAATTAAGAGGGTTAGATAAATTGGGAAAATGTACTCAGATCCTGCAGACAAATGTGCTGAAGTATTAAAGAAACATTTGTAACATTAACACTGCCGTATTGATGTAACAATAATTATTTCAATGACAATACTTGCCATATGCATGTAAAAAAACTGACAAGCTAACAAAGAATGTGGCAGGGACATAAAGCTAAAGAGTAACAAATGGGAGTTAATGTGATATACATCTTAATAAAATGTTGAGTTAAGATAACAGCAAGGACAGTAGATACTTAATGGGATAAATGCATCGAGGAGTTATAGCATATGAGATATATATGCAGATAATTTTTGTATGCTATCCAGTACCACTGCTGTATTCTCCACATCAGCATGAATGAGTAGAACAAAAGACCTATACAGCTGTTGTGTCATGCCCATCAGAAAGGGACATTTGTTTGCCAATAACTGTTATTGGCACCCATAGGAAAGAGGTTTATTGCCTATAAACATGTAATAGACATGCATGTGTTCCATAATTATGTAAATGCTTACTCAATATACATATGTGACAAATAACAGCACAGATCTAACAAAGTCATGAGTTCACGTTTTCCATTGGTAAATTGCACACATCTCATACATCATTATACTGGGCATGCTCACAAGGAATTATAAGGAACAGTAACATAACATAACAGCAATTCAACAGCACTATTACACAAGAAAGTGTCATAACAGAGGCCCAATCACAGTTTCTGATGATCTGGCAGCATGTCATATAGTAAGAAATATTTCATGGAAGCCCTCATCTACCATTAAGTTGTACAGTGTAAATTAAAAAATGCAGTAATAAAGAATTATTTGGATGACGTCCTGCAATACAGAGCATAATTATTTAAAAAAAGTAATGCCTGTAAGCAATAAATCACATAACAAACATTTGCATCTTGTTATTTTCAGACAAATGCCAGGACAGATATTGATGTATATCAATAATGGATGCCCCAGGAATATGTATATTGTTTGTGTCACGAAGAGCACCCTTGAAGGGCTTACAGCACTTGCCTAGCATAAGGGGTATGGATGCCCCACCTTGTAAGTCAAGGCCTGAAAAAGGTGGCACTCTGTGCCATAATAATTTTCTGTGAGTAAGTCAAGCAGCAGTGCTAGGTGAATATGTGTGCTGCTCATTGACTGACAGGTAAACAGATGTTAACAGATTCATACCCATTCATATGACACTAGGCTCTCTACATATCTCTGTATTTACTGCATATGCTACAGGAGATAGCAATGGAGGCTGTTACAAATAACTGAAATCAAAGTGTGAAGTAAGAAAGGAGTAACATAAATAATGTGAACAATCTGATTTAGTCAGAATGTTTACTATCTACACAGGAGTAAACAGTACAATGTCAATGCTTCTGTAGCAAGGAAAATGATTCCATCATGTGGTGCACACACTGCCACAGAATTGGACCACATCATATCTGTGTGGGTATGCTATACAAACTGGTACTCAGTGTACATGCCATAGGAGCACTCATAGCATAACATGCTCCAAATAACCATTTCAGTACCATGTATTCACAACCTGTGATGATATATCATTGTTCAACATAAAAATGGATAAGAATAACTAGATACAATGTTTTTGGTGAAACTTCAGTACATTCATATAATGTTGCCCTTTTCTGGAACTGAACAGCAAGCTATGTAAGTATACCGACTAATGATGTGGATAAAACACAACACCTCAGTGGAAGTCTTAACACAGGTGTAACACTCCAGCTATGCTAAGTCGTTACGTCATATGATTGTGTTGCAAATGATCACTTTGAGAGGCATGCCTCTCCCACTGTAAATGTACACATCATAACTGTGGTGGATGCCATTCAGGCATTAAAGTAGAAGGCCACACAAAGCTAACAGTCACTGAATGTGGGTTTTGAATCCCCAAGCATTTTACTACAGAAATTACTTGATATTGTAGAAAATAAGTCTCACTGCATTTGTGAGATATATTGGTATTTCAAGGCATTACGTCATGTTATTTCTGCAAGGGATATGTCAACAACATACAGAATGTTCTCTCATTTCCTTGTGCCAGAGGAGAACACTTACTACAACTGTTATGTAAGGAAAATGTAATCACATGGCATCATTACACTGAATAAAAGCATTGCCGTGTGAGAATTTATCATATAAATTATTCACAAACCACACATATGCCCTTCTCTACAAAACATTCTCAAGCACTACTCCCCACCACGTTGCCTTCACTTAGGTAATCAGAGCCTACTAATAATTTCCAAATCCCGTAATACAGCTGGAGACTCACAATACTCATCCTGTGTCATCAGACAGTGGAACTCCCTGCCCATCCCACTAAAACAGGACAGCTGTACATCTAGCTTATGCACAACCTAAAACTGCACCTAGACTCCTCCTGACTCTGTTCTTGTTCATGTTCACACCCTGAACTCAATACACTGACTCTCTCATTCTCTCTCTGATCTGTAGACTATCACCAGCCCCTAACTTTCTAGTTATCCTACCTTATCCTATAAATGTAATTAAATCCTACCTATATTTATAACTGTATCCTGTGTTGTAATGCTCCTTTGTAAATGAAATTTGTTTATTGCTGTACATTTGAATGCAACCTGTTTATTATTGTATAACACTCCTACAGAACTCAAGTTGTATTAACCTCTGTCTTGACAGTAATACCCACTGGATGATTCTAAAATCCCATTTCTATTGTTAAGAAACTGATTCTATTTTCTCTGTAAATTCTTTGTAATTTTTGCATTTTTTTGTAACTCTAATGGAGCTTATCTTCTGGGGCCTCCCTTGAACATTGGCCTGAGTGCCCAGTCAGACCATCACAGTAAACAAAAGGCAATAAATAAAATAAATAATAGCTTTTTGTAACAGGAATCAACATCTATATATGTACACAGCAGATGTGTTTGAGAACAGTGTTAGCAACATGTATAGTCACAATAAGACTGATGCAATGTAGTCTAAGCAATAATGGCTAGATTTGAATTAGCTCCCTAAGATCACAAGCTACAGATAGTATCTGAATTGCAAGCGTCAGCTGACATGTCACTGTAGAATTGTGGCATTTTACAGTTGAATAGATGATATCACCATTATTTATCAGCTGGATGTTTATGCTAAAAAGTGGTCAAAGGGCAAAATAACATTGTACAAAATGGAATGAGGGAGCTGTGGACAAAGCTATATATATTCTCCTCAGAGAAAGTGGACACGGCACCAAGCATTACTTATGTGTCACTATACCACCCCCCAGATATGCACACACACACACACACACACACACACACACACACACACACACACACACACACACACACGTATCCAGTATTGAGAATCAAACTTCCTACTTGTCTAATTGCACAGTCTAGAAAGCTCAGTATTATTTGTAAGCACCACATGAAAAGTCTGCCTCCTAAAGGAAAAGGGAGCAATTTTGACAGAATGACCTCATCATTGTGTTGCAAAAAGAATGTTTCTGTTAAAAGTAGGATAAAGTGCAGAGGGAGATGAGTGCAAAATTAAATGTATTTGAAGTGGGCCCAGCACCTTTGACATGGAAGCATAACTTATCTGTCACTATACCTCCCACAGACAGACACACACACACACACACACACACACACACACACACACACACACACACACACACGCGCGCGCGCACACACAAGGTTTCCATGGTGAGCATCAAACCTCCTACATATCTACTTAAGCAACCTAAAGAGCACAGTATTAGTAGTAAGTGTTACAAAAAGCACAGCTGTAATTGGTAGAAATTCAGTTTGGTACTGCGCATCACAGGTTTTAGGACAGATGTATATGTGTGCATCGAACAGTGTAACAGCACTGCAACTGTACCATGTAAAATGTACTTTTCTATTAATTTTTATATACTGTCCTTCATGTACATTGTAATGACATACTTCTCTACTAAGACTGATATACTGCTCTTTATGTACATTGTGCTACTAAGAGAGACATGTACCTGTTTCACAGTATGGGATGCTAAAGACAATCAGTTGTAAACAGGAGGATTATCAAACTTTCCTGCCAATTCATTCCTGAATGACTGCACACTTGCCTTGTCTCATGCTTGCACAGTGCACAGTGACAAGACAGACACTTCTTACATAGGACAGTGCACTGCAGAATAACAGAGATGAATTATGTGTGAATAGGTTAACCAAAATTATAACATAATTGCAAGTGTAACTACAGAGAGCAGACATACGTTAACAAACTGAGTTAATTGAGAAAACACAACAAACAGTCCTGGATAAGGAGCCCTCTCAGATCCAATATCAAAAGTCAAAAAACAGATAGGGCTCACCACGGCTAATAAAAACTCTTTTATTCCTGCAGTGCAAGTAAGCGCTTTCGCGTTCTCTCAACGCTTCATCAGACTTCAAAACAGTTACATTTCAAAAAAACATTCTTAAATATGGACACCAATACAAAGCACCCAATCAGCATCATCATAGCATCATCACATGTTTAAATCACTTAAAAAATAAAGGCATACATCATAAAATATATCTCTATCATAATAGACATAATGTGCCTTCCTGAAACATAAAAACAAACATAACATTTCAACAAACATATATATATATATATATATATATATATATATATATATATATAAACTATATCAATAAAAATAGCAGAATCAAGGAAATTCAAAAAATCAATGTTTATAAGGACGTGCTGCTAGAAAAGGTTTTAAAACTAACCTTCTCATTAAGCCCTCGTCCTCTATATGCCTGTAATCTGATGATCCATCTATTCTCACATTCTTCCGTTTGATTTTTTATATTTCCTAATCTTTTCGTTCTTTTCATTAACTGTAGTACACTGAACTTACAAGAGTATGATGTCCCTACACTTAATATGTGTCTAGCTAAGGCATTGTGATCATCCTCCTTGTTGATGGCATATACATGTTCCCTCACACGTTCCCTGAGACTGACTGAGTTAATTGAGTCAGCATCACTATGAAATCATGATAACTTGTCAAAATGTAATGTAGACATAGCAAACATTGTGCAACCTAAACAAAGAATTATCTGTTGTACATTTTATTCGTACTCTCTGCCTGAAAATTATTAGTATATGCATAATCGTATCTTCAGGTGTCGAGCTTAGAATCGGAATTAGCAGTATTCTATGGTGCTCTTTGCCGACTTTTATGCAAAACAGTATTATATGCATACATCCCTGTGTGAATCGGCTGGAATTCAGAATAGATATATGTTATGGTCTAGTTTCATGTGTAATGATTTACACAGTTGTCATGACAGTTGCATTTAGTTAATCTGGGTCTATATTACATCCATGAAAACCCCTTTCAGCGAATGGATCTTCACTGAATAATAACCAGTGAAATCTAACTCCCACGAATGCCCATTTCAATTAATGTTTTCCTAGGGGAAAAATACTTGGCCATCATTGGGAATTTGCCCTTTTTCCCACTGTAGTGCAGTCTCGGAGTTGATATATTTAGTTTGGAGGAGTGTGGGGGACGAAGCCCCCCACTTTGAAGGGTTTTAAATTTTGTCAAGTTTTAGGTTGGCCAAGCATTTTTTCCCCCCAGGAAAAAAATCATTGGAATGCCAATTTGGGGGAGTTAGATTTCACTGGTTATCATTCAGCAAACAGTCGTTCGCTAAAAGGGGTTTTCGCGAAAGTAATATAGACCTGTTAATCCTTATATGAATGCTGCTATTGTATTATGAAGCACATTAGGGATCAAACATGTTATTGCTGGCAGAAACATGGCTTATGGAAACATTCTGTAATCAAAGAGGTTTATTGGATGACATAGAAGTGGAGGGAAGAGGTGGACAGTTGGAAACAGAAATACACCATCCAGACATAGCAGATTGCTGCATGTTTCATTTCTGCATGGTTCTGTTGCATTACTGTTTGCTTTATCAGCATAAGTATTCAGGTATTATCTGTACAAGACAGGCTTCACAATAGTAAACATAGGCATTAATATACGAGCAGGATAATGGTGTGTTATGGAATGGTGTAGTCAACATTTGCAGCCGCAGGAGTCATACAAAACATTCAAAAACATTTTTTGCATGCACCTGAATTTGAAACTTGACAGCATTCTAAGAAACACTTGTATACCTAAGCATTATCTAAACATACCACCTAGGATGTCATACTTCACAAAGTTCCCATGTGACAGCAGATTGCAGAAAAGGAGAGTGTATGTGTAACTCTTCATTACCCTCTTGACAACTGAAAGCTGTACATTCACCTCTTCAGCTTGTTGAAAAATAGATTAACTGAACTATACACAGTTAAGCACAGCAACATGAAGAGCATCACAGTAATATGGCTGAAGGCAAAAACTCACATTATTTTGTCATAAACTGGGTCTATATCATATGTTCGAAGTTTTATAACTTCGAACATTAAAATATCGAATTTAAATGTTCGAAGTTATAAAACATCGAACATATGTAAAAAAAAACCCAAACCCAAAACTGACGGCTGTAGGAAGGGGGTCAAGTCCCCCTGCAGCCCCCACACCACCCGCTCTTTGAATATACCAACTCCGAGACCACACTGCAGAGGAGTAAGGGAAATCTTCCCTTTACCTCACTATAGTGCGGTCTCGGAGTTGGTATATTTAAAGAGTGGGGGGTGCAGGGGGGCTTGCCTCCCTGCCTACACTAGTCAGGTAAGTTCCGTTTTTTTTTTGTTTTGTTTTGTTTATTATATGTTCGATGTTTGAAACTTTGAACATTTAAATTCGATTATTTAACGTTCAAAGTTTTCAAACTTCGAACATATAATATAGACCCCCATAAACTGTGTACTTCCATTTAGCCACAGGTGCAGTTGGTGCTCAGCGTCAGACATTGCTCAAATATGATGGAGCAAGACTATTGACATAGAAGGGAGAAGATACATAGATGGAGGACAGGGAGGCAGGGACCATGACAGAAGCATATGTAGGAGTTTCGGGCATTGCTCAAATATGATGGAGCAAGACTATTGACATAGAAGGGAGACGATACATAGATGGAGGACAGGGAGGCAGGGAGCATGACAGAAGCATATGTAGGCAACAGCTACTCATAAAAAAATGTACTAAAAGCAGTCAGTAACACTTAGCTAATGTCTGGCATATAACCGTTGAAAGAAGTCAAAAAACTGCCTATACATGGGAACATTATCTTATTACACCATAAAGGAATTATTACTTCACACGATTTAAATAACACAGTTGAAAGACAGTGGCAACTTACTGAAACAGAAGGGTGAAATATTTATCTTGCTTATAATGGCAATAATTTCTCACTATAGGATATCACAGGACAGCACTTGCCAGTGAAAATGTTGTCACTGTTTACACGTTTGTATGGTTATAGGGGTTGTATCACATAGTTTCCCCATAGTATAAGATATCACTGCTGTTAAAACCTGTGGGCTAGTGTCTCTAGATCCTCACTCGGGTGATCATGGGTCTTTTGTGGGAGATGAATGAGCCACAGAAGCTACCACTGTTACAAACTAAGGTTGACTTACACAAGTGTAGGCCTACTTCCTTGTGCTGCTGTCACCTAAATAGGCCAGACAGGTAATGAGATGGGTCTTTTGGAACCATGTCCTTTCCAGGTTCTGGGTCAGTGATGCTTCCCAGGTTTGTCTGCTCACCTATCCCAGTAGTCTTCATGAGTGCTGTTGTCATTTGCTCATCATCTCCATATTCCCCAAGAAAGAAAGGCAAGCAGTTGAGACTTCATTTTTCTTTTCTCTCCAACTACTACTATCTCCAGGAGGTCCTCAAGCCACTAATTAAACTCTAGTACCTAGGTCATAGTCAGGGTTTAATGCTTTACACCAATTCAGCTGGTTGATTTCCAGAGATATCTACAGTTTAATTCTGATAGCTCAAAATAGATATGTTCTACACATGTGCAGTATTCCTCATTCTGAATATATATATATATATATATATATATATATATATATATATATCTATACACCTCACATATTCATAAGTTCATAGGTGTATACTAGGCTAATGACCACTAATGACCTTATAAGCCTAACTCTACATCCAAAATGTGACCTACATATTTTATTTATATATGTGGGTCACATTTACTGACTGCCTCTGTCCATCAGAGAAATATGCACCAAACCAATGGTGAATTTCCAGTTACCCATCCATTGGTCCAAGTTGCACTTAAATAGTTTAGGCAGGAACTCTGCTTCACATAGATATGGGAATTCTCTGAGAAACATGTCTGTCTCTTCAGCATTTCCTATTTATGTCAAAAGCAAAATGTAGGCCTTTTGATCTAGTAGTTCTGATGCTGCTTGTTTTGTGGACGTATAAAAGGTTAATCAAAACAGAGTCCAAGGATGCCTTGTACACTGGGCAAACCACCCCACACAGAAGTCTGTGTGATACTGAGTAAAGAGACAGGGTCTTGAGGCGATGAGCATAGGGCATTGCATTTACTCCCAGTATTGTTTTTTGTGAAGAACCTTTATGGAAGTTCCATTTGCTGCATGTGTCTAGTCAGGTACATGCCAAAGGGGGGCATTGTACTCTATGATGGGTCTGATGAGGGCTAAGTGGCATAACGACCTTTCTGGACCTAGACACTATGCCCATTCCTATGAGTTCAGCAACATAGAAGGATTGTATTACTACCTTGGACACAAACAGGTCAAAGACCAGGTTACTATATGCAGTTCTCAGATCCCTGACTAGCGAATTATCTTTTAGGGGTGTTTTATTGATGATGTAGTTACCTGGAGTGTCTGACTTCCCAAAAATTACTATAACAGATTTCTTTGTTTTGAGTTTTAAGCCATGGCTTTGGAAGGGTGCTCTCATCTTGGGAAGGGGGGAGGGGATTCAATGAATGCTCCCAGTTTCCAATCATCTGAGAATTTGGTCAGCCGGAGGCTTTGACTTTGACTTCCAAGATGTAGATGCCAAAGAGGAGTAGTCTCAACACAGAACCCTGAGGGACTCCACTGGTGAGTGGCCTCTTTGTGGAGGTGGCCTCACTGATCGTAAACCTTTGTGTCCTATCTGTGAGCCAGCTAGCTACCCAGTGTATTATAAAGGGGTTTGTTCCTATTTGTGTAAGTTTGTTGACAATGCCTGAGTAGAGTATTGCATCAAATGCTTTAGCCAGATCCAGGTCAGCAGTAGGTACTACTGTCCTTTTATCCTTTGCCTTAGTGACCTTTTCAAAGAAATCCATCAGGTTCAGTAAGCATGACCCTCCTTTGACAAAACTAAACTGGGATAGATCCAGTCTATGGATGTCTACTATGTCCTTCTTGATAATTTCCATGATACTTCATTCTATGGCTTTGCAAATAAGACTAGTCAGACTATTGGGTCTGTAGTTTCCAGGATCTGTTGAAGGTCCTCCCTCATGAAGGGGGTTGATTGTTGTGGTCCTCCATTCTTGTGGTACAAAGCCTGTTTTAAGACTATATTAAATAGTGACTCCAGAGTTCTTGATAAGTCATATTTTAGACTGTTCATGAAGTATCCCAGAATGTTAAAGGAGTGCATTGAAGCTATGTTCTTGGCTTTAGTGAAGGCAGGCAGTACATTCTCATTAGTTATAGTTGGACGGGTTATGTTTGAGAGGGGTGAGAGGGGGGTAAAGTTGAAATTGAATTTGTCTCTTAACAGGTTTGTTATATTGCCAGGCTTGGTGAATGTGGCACCATTAACCACCAATTCAGCACATTGCTATGTGCTGCTGTTGAAGTTTCTGACATCTCGGAGGTTATCCTAACCTCAAAGTTAACTTTGTTTGACCTAATTAGCCCACTTAGTTGTCTATTTATTTTGATGAGAGTTTTATCTTTATGGGAAATACCCTTCCTGAATTTTGCCATAATTGCTTTCCTTTTCTTGTATATCCTGTTTAATTTGGGATGCCACCATGGCAGTTTGTTTCTGGGGCTTTTGGGCTTGCTTTTTGTAGGTACAGAAAACTCTATGTAGCCAAGGACTTGATAGTACAGAGTTTCTGAGATCCATTCAGAGTTGGCTGCTGTGTTCTTGGGGTTTGTAGAGTCACTGAATTTTGACAAACCATCTCTTAATAAAAGGTAGTTTGCCTTGGAATAGTTCCTAACTGTCACTGGTTTTCTTAGGGTTACAGAGTTTATTTTGATTTCAAAGGAAACAGTTTTATGTTCAGACCTTACAAAGAAGGACCAGACATTGGAGATGGTGCAGCATTCTCTCATATTTTTGAGTACAAGGTCCTGTATGTTGGGGCCTCCAGTGGGAGAATTCACCATTTGGCCAAAGATGTTTGTATTTTTGAAGTCTAGAAATTTCTGTGTTTGTAGATTTGTGGCCATGTAGGATTCTCTTCCTATAAATGGTTAAAGTCTTTCATGAGTAGGGTGTTAGTTTGTATTGTACATGTCTCTAGTAGGTCCAAGTATGAATTGTGAGCTTCTTGGGACATTGAAGGTGACCTATAGCTGGCTAGGATATGGTGCAGGATTTTGTCTATGGTGATCTGCATGTGTAGTAGCTCCAGAGCATCATCCTGTTTAACCAACCTAGAAGTATGCTCATTATTGATGTATATAGATACATCTCCACCTTTAACCATTGTCTGTGCAGCTACTGTTCTTAATGTCTTTTAAGGCCCTGAAACCTTATACTGCCAGGGTACTCTCTGCCTCTTTAAACAATGTCTCAATAATTGCACAGATGTCTATATTCTCACGTGTATGGAGGGCATGGAGGGACTGTGTTTTTATTTATTTATTTATTTATTTATTTATTTATTTATGTTGACATTGAGCAGTAACACCATGAGGTTCATTTCAGCTGATTTTTCTATGTCAGCAGGTTTGTCAGTTTGGCATAGACTTAAAAAGCCACCATCAGGCTAGATAAAATTTTCAAAAGCCAGTATTCTAAAGACTAGAGGAACATAAAGTAGTATGGTACATTACAAGTTCTAATGGCTATAAATGCCTTTTGTTGGTCTGAAATACAAGTATTATACAGTTTTATTTTAGACACATCTGACATTTTGTATTAAATATTTCTATATAATATATATGAAAAATCTGTTATAGTCTGCACTTATGTTATACTGGTTTAGTGGAACAGATGTAAGAGAAAAAAGTCTGTACACACTTGCTTTGCAATGAATCTAATGGATATTTTCATACTATAAGATTCTAATACATCAAAAACTATATAGACTGCAACTGCAAAAAAAGAAATTAATTCTAAAAGCTAAAATATAGGTTTTGTCTACATGCCTTTCTTGAACTATCACAAAACAATGGTTTCAGCCCCTTTCACCTACAGACTCTCCACACGAATAAGTCTTTACTGGGAAGATACACTTAATGTGACCATGGAGAAATCTTTTTTCTAAACATAAAAGCTGTGAACATGTGAACACATACTTCATTATTACTTAGCCTTAATGATATATACCCACATAGAGCCTTGGAACACATACTTCATCATTACTTAGCCCTAATGACATACAACCACATAGAGCCTTGGCACACATACTTCACCATTACTTAGCCCTAATGATATACAGCCACATAGAGTTTTAGCATACATACTTCATTATTACTTAGCCGTAATGATATACAACCACATAGTGTCTTGGCACACATACTTCATCATTACTTAGTCCTAATGATACATACCCACATCATACCTCACAATCTGGAAACATCAAAAATCTGGACAAAGTCCTATGAAAAATAGGTACAAATCTATATGCTGATTAACATAAAATTTCAATACATAATTATGTAACCCCACCCACTCCAATGGAATTGTAGGATACCAACTTTCAAATGTAAACTGAAGAACAGGCAAACAAAATATGGCCCCAGAGTCCCCTGCAGCCATTCCAATGTCCCATTACTTGGCTATTTCTCCCCATTTACCATAAACACTGTAATATGCATAGTGCTTTACCTCTACAATGATTATTTGGATTTCATTTAAAACTTTTACTTTACATTTTATAGCACAAAACACTAAAAGACATCTGCTAAACAAAGCAATACAGTCTCACAATGAAAATCGACGTAGCAGTAAAACATCTCTGCCCTTGAAACTCACACTCATTGAAACAGCATTGAAATCCACATTCAAAGAAAATGCATCTGGCCTATGGTGGATAAAGATTACCTTTGGGCTGAGCCTGTTTTCAAATTACAGGCCTCTTGCACACGGAACATGCACATGTTCTTTGATACACCTTCCTGACTGTATTAAATTATATTCCTTCTACAATACAGCTCACTTGTTAGTGCGCATTTTAAATGTATTGTTTTGAACATTTTTTCCAGTAAGCAATGAAACAAAATGCATGAACCAATAATGGCAAAACTGCCCAGTTCAGAACATTTCCATCATAAAAGTCTACTCAACTTCTACAATCCACCAGTAACAGTAAATATGCTCAATGTCTGCAGAAGTAAAAGTTAACAAAATAATTCCACATTAAAGACATCTGTAACTAATGAAGAGGTTGCTACTAGCAAACAACTTTATATTTCATTGTTTCCTCTACAAATACAGAGTCTGCTTCCCTTGAAGAATTAATTACATATGTTACATTAAAAATGATAAGCTAATAATATTTCAATAGGGAATGGATGGCAGACTGATAACAGGTTCATAGTTACTAGGTATCTCTGCCAAAGGAGGACATTCAGGACTGCACCATCCACCATCTTTAAAAGTACAACACAGCATAGTAGTATCAGCACTCTATCTACATACTGTGGGAGTAGAACCCACAGCCTTCTGCAGCAAAAGCAAGGCTGCTACCTGTTGTGCTACTAGCAATACAAGTTAAGTTTGAATAACCAGCACTAAACTTCTCTTTGCCTGAAGAACTGTGCAGCACAAGAAATCAGGAAAAAGCCAAAATGTATTGGGGGGACAAAAGCCCAAAACTGGGGACACATTTTAAATGTTGCTTGTATAATCTTAGAAAGTTGCTAAAATGAAATGTTGTGTTACCATGTACTTCCTGAAAGATAGCAAGACTGAAACTTAAATGACTATCTTTATTTAGTGAATTCAGTTCTCACTGAGTTGCCAGTAAACCACACATTTTATTTTTATTTAACATTTGTTTTCCAGGGAAGTCCGACTTGGAAGGAAGCCAATTTTCAGCAGAGGCTCCAGTACCAAATACTGTTTGTTACACAAATATACTGCTGTTAAGTACAGTTCTGCAGTCCAAGTGTCCTGCTAACTGAACTTCCCCAGTTAATCATTCTATAGCTATGCAATTACAGAAAAAAATCTGATTTTGTATGCCACCATGGCAACAGATCATGTAATGTCACTTATGACTAGCACTTACCAAAGAGAATGCATAACGCTAATATACTCTATATAAATATGTTATACACACACACACGCACACACACACACACACACACACACACACACACACACACACACACACACACACACACACACACACACACACACACAGACTCACACACTCACACACACTCACACACACATACACGTGCAATGCACTACTAATAGAACAGCATCATTAAAGCAAAAAGCTAATCAAAATATGTAGGTTTCTTAAATGAAATTCCAAATTCCATTAAACAGACAAACATTTAAACACATGACACTGCCCCATCAGTATACAATATCAGTTGACAATTTGCACACATTAGGTGTTAAGAAAAGCTTTTAAAAACACATACACAAGGTAGGCATGAGCTTAGCTTTTTGACTTGAGAAAAGGACAACAACTAAGTGACACAGTCCCAAACTTTGTAGTGCAATAACTTACAGAGAGCTAAATCTGATATTTTTTGAAGATAAAGTCAAATGCTACCGTGCTATATAAACACAGAGGGAGAATTGTACTAGCAGTTCATTTTAAAGCCTCAAAGAAAAGGAGACAGCAAAGCTCAACTCTGAAGGAAGCCTTTTTCATCGAACGGGATCTGCTTGTATAATAAAATTGCATCAAGTAGATTACTGAAGATGCAGTGGTGACAGGAAAAAACAAACTTAAATTAGTACAGGTTCCAGAAAGACAATTTCGAACTAGGCTTAACTAATGACTGAATGAATATTACATTTTAAGTTTTTTAGCACAAGCTTGCACTTTCAACATTCTTATGCTCACATTAAATAACACTTCAATAACTACAATGTCAATCTGTTTAACTGGCCCATTACTTAAACAGGTTAAACAGAAGAGTGGATAGCATTTATTAAGTTTCAGTAGCATAAAAACCCACATACAATTTATGATAACTAGCTAGCAAATGAAGACCTTACACAAAAGGGATAACACTTCTTTACTCCAAGAAAACTGGGCACAATAAAGTGGATTGCAGGAAGGCATGTTTACTTTGCAAGTCTTGCAGCTTTCAAAATGGTTAAGAGTTATGTACTAACTGACCACAACAAAGTGGGCTACATGGAAGAGGAAATGCACACTTGCCGTCAAATACAGCATAAGAAAGCTGGCCACAAAGAAGGGAAAAGGCATGTTACTGTCAAATACTAAATCAATTAACATGCACTTACTAAAAAAGCCAAAGCATTGGCTAGATTACAAAAAAGACACACACTGGGTCAAAATGAGCTTACCAATGCAACTACACAAATGTGTTTATTGTTATGCTGTTGCTGATTCAAATGATAAACTACAAAGGGTTTAGCAATACCACATGAACCTGCTTAGATGGACGTTGAGACCATGTTTAGTTGCCCTGGTTATTATTGAGAACCCCTAAAACTGTCCGATGTTGGTTGGGAAGCAGATGGCTTAAGGTGAGGGTTAGCATTCTTCCCGTTCTCTTCCTGACCTTTATGATTTGCTTAGGAAGCAACAGGCAAGACATTTTCCTGCTTAACAGCTCTGGCAGCACCACCATCATGCCTTTGGAGTATCTCCAATACAGACCCTTAAAGCAGTAATTGAAATGCAGCTCCTAAATGTTTACTTGTTCTCCTTACCTGGAGGTGAAGCAGAGCAGCTGGGGAAATGCATGCATGGGTGCTGGCTGGCCAGAAACAAAGTACGGTGAATCTCTGAAGCCTGCAGCCAATTCTGACAGGCTTGCAGGCTGTTCACAGAGCTGACGTCATTGTGCACACCTCTGCATGTGACGACGTCAGATGGAAAATCAAAATTAAAAAAAAAAAAAAGCTGTGAAATTCAGAAATAAAGGGGTGTTACTTGGAAATTGTGGCACCCCATTATTTGGACCTCAAAACCGGTAAAAACTGAGTAATTCGGTATGGTTGAGGGGTATGGTGCTGAGGCTCTATGTCGTTGTATATCATTTGGACAAAGTAATGATGAAGTATGTGTGCCAAGTATCTATGTGGTTGTATATCATTAGGACTAAGTAATGATGAAGTATGTGTGCCAAGGCTCTATGTGGTTGTATATCATTAGGACTAAGTAATGATGAAGTATGTGTGCCAAGCCAAGGCTCTATGTGGGTGTATATCATTAGGACTAAGTAATGATGAAGTATATGTGCCAAGGCTCTATGTGGTTATATATCATTAGGGCTAAATAATGATGAAGTATGTGTACCAAGGCTCTATGTGGGTGTATATCATTAGGGCTAAGTAATGATGAAGTATAAAAACCTCAGCTTTGGCCGGCTAAGAACTAGCTGTATTCAACTGGACATATAAGAGAATTTAAGTACCTTTATCTGCACTTTTTTTTCAAAAAATACAGTATTTAAATTGATTTTAACTGTGTGTTGCAGGAATATTAACTGAACTGGAAGTTAGTCAGTGTTTGCTGAATTGTGTTATTTGCTAGTAATTACAGGTGTGGGGGTAGCCACATTCTTTGATTTCCTGTCCTTGCCTATTTACGTGGTAGAGTGTGAAATATTTTTTGCTTAAAAACCTCAGCTTTGGCTGGCTAAGAACTTGCTGTATTCAACTGGACATATAAGAGAATTTAAGTACCTTTATCTGCACTTTTTTTTCAAAAAATACAGTACTTAAATTGATTTTAACTGTGTGTTTTAGGAATATTAACTGAACTGGAAGTTAGTCAGTGTTTGCTGAATTTTGTTATTTGCTAGTAATTACAGGTGTGGGGGTAGCCACATTCTTTGATTTCCTGTCCTTGCCTATTTAAGTGGTACAGTGTGAAATATTTTCTGCTTAAAAACCTCAGCTTTGGCCGGCTAAGAACTAGCTGTATTCAACTGGACGTATAAGAGAATTTAAGTACCTTTATCTGCACTTTTTTTTTCAAAAAATACAGCATTTAAATTGATTTTAACTGTGTTGCAGGAATATTAACTGAACTGGAAGTTTTGACTCTGCTCTTCAGTTATCTTAGTGGCCTTGAAACTGCCCGCCCCTCTTGTAAATTTGTGTTTGGATACTCCTTCTGGGCTCATCTCATTTGCTCACTCAACTAAGTGCAGTGACATCATATTCTGATTTCAGGCACTCCTACTGTGTACAAAGAGAGCATCTGGGAAACAGAAAAAAAAATGTAAGCTTGTTTCCTGCCTTTCCTATTAAGTGGTATAGACTATTTGTAGGCTTCTGAGCCCCCAAGCCCTTCGGTGTTGGAGGGAAGCCTTCTAGCTTAGTTTTTTTTTCCTTATAACTAGCCAGTTTTCTAGTTTCAGCACTCAAATCTGTTTCTTTGATCTCAGCACTTGTTCAGAAAAAAAAAAAAATTGAATCTGCTTTTACTGTACTTGTGTTTCTACCTACTTTATTTTACTTTTGCATCATCTTCAAAGTACTAAGTTGTATTTATTACTGATGGTGTAACTCATTCTAAGCCTTTTGGTTTAAACACTTGGACTTCGGACCAGTTGTTTTGCACTGAGAGGGTTTGTGGTCTGCACTGTAGTGGCAGAACAGGTAGCTTACATCCTTCTAGGTTGGGAACTGCTGATTGAGGGCTCAGTGTCTGTTATAATAAAAGTGTATTAATTCTGGTTTAAGCACTTGGGCTTTCAGGCCAGTTATTTTACATTAAGAGGGTTCGTGGTCTGCACTCTTGTGGGAGGAGAGGCTGGACTCTGCCCTTCTGAGCTGAGAATTTCTGGTTAAAGGCTTATAGTGCATGCATATCTGAACTGCTTCTTACTGAAGTTGGTGCGCCTTGTTTGCTGTGGCATAGACTGGATTCAGGCCTGCTGGATCTAGCTTTGTTTGTGTAACTTGAGCACTAATCCAGGCATTCTCTAAAGTATTCAATTGTATTTATTACTGCTTGGTAGTAACTTGATTAAAGTGTAGCTATCATTCTAAGTCTTTTGGATTAAGCACTTGGGCTTCAGACCAGTTGTTTTACATTAGGAAGGTTTGTGGCATGCACTGTGGTGGCAGGACAGGTAGCTTTCATCTTTTTAAGTTGGGAACTGCTGATTGAGAGCCCATGGTCGGTTATTCTTAAAGTGTATTAGTTCTGGTTTAAGCACTTGGGCTTCAGGCCAGTTATTTTACATTAAGAAGGTTCGTGGTCTGCACTCTTGTGGGAGAAGAGGCTGGACTCTGCCCTTCTGAGCTGGGAATTTCTGGTTAAAGGTTTATAGTGCCTGAATATTTGAACTGTATCTTACTGAAATTGGTACACCTTGTTTGCTATAGCATAGACTAGATCCAGGCCTGCTGAATCTAGCTTTGTTTATATGCTTGTTGTTTGTTTGCTTGTTATTTCCCTGGAACGCTAATTCCACCTAATAGGTAGCTTCTCAGCGCTTCTGTGGATCACTAGTGATATCTGCATTGCTTACTGTACTTATTTCCTTGTTTCACTTGAAAGAAAGTTACTGTTTGTCGTTTTTGCATTTAAGTTACCTGTAACACATTGCACTTAAGTTACCTGGCACTTGCTCGCTAAAGCAATTATATAAGTCAGCACTAAAAATTAAAAGCACTACACCCTCACTCCCCACTGGCCCTTGTTTTCAATTATTAAGGAATTCCCAATATTATTCTAGCATGTCCAAAGGTCAATTGTCAATCTCCTCTCCGGTCCAGCTGGTGAATCTGGGAATCTTGAGGCAATGTTACAACTGCCTCATGTACACTGACAACCCTCTCCTCCTCCCAACAAATTCCAACACATGTGAGAGATGCAACCATATAGCCAAACTGGAGGCTAAGCTCTCTCAACTCAGTACTGGCATAACCAGTCAGGAGGAGAAGGAAACCACACTCACTACAATTCCAGTCTTACATAGACCTACCATGACAGCAAACCAAACACATAATCACACAAAAACATACTCGGAGGCTCTAAATAAAGATCTGCCTAAGCAGCAGAGACCTCCAAAGCAGACACCCAAGCAACCACTACCCCAAAACAAAACACGTGCAACACATATCTCACAAAGCCAGTGTGCCCAACAGTCACAGCCCTTAAGACTAAACAACACACCTGATACACTTGTAATAGGTGACTCTATTGTCAGGCACACTGACGTCCCGCTCACCAGGCTGAACAAGGAGAGGGTCACGGTGAGCAGCCTGTCGGGTGCTAGGATCCACCACATAACACAAGCACTCAGGTCACTCCAAGGCAAGTACAAATATGACTCAGTCATTGTCCATGCTGGTGTGAATGACCTGAGACGTACCTCCCTGGACTACATGAAAAGAGACATAAAGGAGCTCTCTGAGCATGTAGCCCAGGCCGGTATGACCCTGACCTTGAGTAGCATCTTACCCTCACCAAGAATGATGCCACAATATGAAGACAAGATGATCAATTTCAACAATTGGCTTAAGTATTGGTGTCATTCAAAGGGAATCCAATGCCTGTCAGCTTGGGATGATATGCTCGACAAGCCACGATGCTTCGCTAGTTACGGCTTGCACCTGTCACCCCTGGGCTTTCAGATATTGGCAAAGGCTCTTGCTACCCCCATAGTGCCTTTTTAGGCAAGGCTCAAAGACAAACCCACCTCCATAGGTATCACAAGGGATAAGAAACTAAGAGTAATGCTACTCAATGCCAGAAGTCTAAACCTCAAGATGCATGCACTCAAAACTCTCCTTAGCATGGAGAACATCGATATCTGTGCAGTAACAGAAACCTGGTTCAGGGCTCCCGAGAGCACCCCAGCACTACCAGGTTATACCTCATACCATACTTTTCGCCCCAAAACTTGGACGAACCACAAAAGGAGGGGAGTATCGATATTCATCAAAGATACCCACACCTCCAGGTTGGTGGCAAAGCACGAAGCATCAGAGACTATCCATGTGCAACTAACAGTGGGTAAAACTGCCTTCCAGTTTATAGCCTGCTACAGACCACCCTCCCAAACCCAGGAACCCCACTCGGCCTTTCTGAGAACACTAGAAAATATGAAGGTCTCTCCAAACACCATTATATTGGGCGACTTCAACTACACAAACATAGACTGGGAGCATTACTCTAGCTCCAACACCCTAGCCCAAAGGTTCCTAGAATTTATAAACTCAAATGCTATGGAACAACTTGTTACCACTCCCACAAGAAGGGAAAACATACTGGACCTGATCATCACCAACATGGGGACTCTATGCTCCAGACCAGAAGTGTATCCCTCACTGGTAAGATCAGACCATAAACTAATCTCACTGGATATTCACATCCCGACCCCACCCCTACCCAGCAAACCACAGTGAAAAACTTGTCTAAAGCAAATTTCACACTCCTCAAAACCGAGGTGGAATCCTTCAAAGCCCCCGGGCCTGTGGAAAATACGCCCAGACCGCAGAATCCTTTATAAACGCATTCTATGAACACCTTCAGGAATGCATGGATCATCGATCCCAAATAAAACCAAGACCCAAACCTCCAAAGGCAGACGTCCTGTCTGGTGGACCCCAGCCATAAACAAACTATACAATAGAAGGAGGAAGCTACTAAATGATAGAGCAAAATCCCAAAAGGGAAGGCATCACTGATCAGTATTAGCAAAAAACTACGGGCACTCATAAAACTGTCTAAGGCCAGCTTCGAGAGAAAAATTGCACAGGACACTAAGGATAATCACAAGGCTTTCTTTAGTTATGTTAGGAACCTGGGTGGTAATTCCCAGATATGCTCAGAATTAGTCCAAATGACAAAAAATACACTGAACCCACAGACATTGCCAACATCCTAGCTGACAGGTTCAGCGCAAACTCCCCCCCCCAACCAAAAGGGCAAATATCTATCCCAGCAGAGTGCTGCCCCCTGACATCTCAGATGCTCAGGTAAGAGCTGCCCTCTCCAAAGCAAAAAACACAGCATCAATGGGACCAGACGGTGTCCCGGGCTGCGTCCTACATGAACTCCAAGAAGAGCTAAACCCAAACATAAAACTACTGTTCAATCTCAGCCTTTTTACAGGATATGTGCCCAAAGAGTGGTACAGCAACAGTGGTCCCTCTCCATAAAGGTGGTGCCTCAATGGATCCTGGAAACTATCGCCCCATAAGCATGACTAGCTTGGTCTGCAAAGCTATGGAAAGGATCATCATGGACCTCATAAATAAAGATATGGGGGACCTACAGACACTGGATCCTACCCAGTTCGGCTTTGTTAAGGGCAGATCCTGCCTCTTAAACCTGGTTGATTTCTTTGAAACAGTTACCAAGGCCATTGACAAGGGGAAGGTGGTCCACACAGCCTACCTTGACCTCGCAAAAGCCTTCGATACAATACCCCACTCGGGCATTATAGATAAGCTCACCAGCTTAAATATAAACCCCTATGTCACTAGATGGATTGCAAACTGGCTCAAGGACAGAACCCACATGGTTAGAATTGCTGGAGCCATGTCAGACTCCAAACCAGTTACAAGTGGTGTCCCACAAGGCTCAGTCCTGGGACCTCTCTTGTTCGGTATATATTTCTCGGAGGTACAGGCCAACACGGAAGGACTGTGGCTGACCAAGTTCGCAGATGACTGCAAACTGGGCACCATAATCGACTCTCCAGCTGACACAAGCATCCTCCAAAAGGGCCTCATAGAAACAGACAACTGGTGCCAGAGCCATGGCCTCAAGCTAAATGCCAAAAGTGTATAGTCATCCCCTTTGGCAAAAACAAAGTTCCCACAAATTACCACATAGGTGGTAATCCATTAAGTACAGAAGAAGTAATTAGGGACCTGGGGACCCAAGTTGATTGCAATCTCTCATTTGACAACCACGTGGCCAAAGTGGTTAGAAAAACATTTTATATAGCCCACCTAATCATGAAGGGATTCACATCTAGATCAGGGGAGGTCATCGTGCCTCTTTACTCATCCCTCATCAGGCCCATAATTGAGTACAATGCCCCTTTTGGGATGTACCTTACCAGACACCTGCAGCAACTGGAAAGACCCCAAAAGTACCTCACCAAGAGGATCAAAGGGCTCAAACAGATGCCATATGCTGCCCGGTTAAAGAAACTCCAGCTCTACTCAGTGGCATACTGCCTGTTCAGAGGCGATCTGTGCCTGACGTATAGGGCCATGTCCAACCCGGAATTAATGGACATGCTGCACCTCAGAAAATCCAAATCCCATCGTGCTATGCGCTCGAGAGACTTGAACCTCAGCACTGAAATAAATAGGACATGCTGGAGGGACAGATTCATAACCCAGAGGCTCCCTTCACTCTGGAATAAAATCCCAGTTCAGGTTAGGTAGAGTCCCTCATTGACACTCTTCAAGAGGAATCTTGATGAGTGGATGGGAGATCGTAGGTTTACCCCGGGTATCACTTCTGTGTCACTGTTAGACAGAGGCACAGTATACTAACCTCGAAAAAGGGCATAGCAAAATAAATTTAAAATGGGTGGCGAAAGCCAAACACATTCTGGCTAGGCTTATAAATGCCCTAGGGCAGATAGCCTAGTATGAACCTATGAACCTATGTGTGCCAAGGCTCTATGTGGGTGTATATCATTAGGGCCAATTAATGATGAAGTATGTGTGCCAAGGCTCTATGTGGTTGTATATCATTAGGGCCAAGCAATGATGAAGTATGTGTGCCAAGGCTCTATGTGGTTGTATATCATTATGGTAAGTAATGATGAGGTATGTGTGCCAAGGCTCTATGTGGTTGTATATCATTAGGACTAAGTAATGATGAAGTATGTGTGCCAAGGCCCTATGTGGTTGTATATCATTAGGACTAAGTAATGATGAAGTATGTGTGCCAAGGCTCTGTGTGGTTGTATATCATTACGGCTAAGTAATAATGAAGTATGTGTGAAAAGGCTCAATGTGGTTGTATATCATTAGGGTAAGTAATGATGAAGTATGTGTGCCAAGGCTCTATGGGGTTGTATATCATTAGGGTAAGTAATGATGAGGTATGTGTGCCAAGGCTCTTTGTGGTTGTATATCATTTGTAAGTATAAGTGCTGCAGTGCAGACATAACTGTACAGAATGAAGTGGTCAGTTAACCACACAGTTCACTGCAGATGACTTGTGTACAGTAAGCCATTTCCATGTAATGTAGTAATAAGATGCAGGAACAATACTTATCTGTGTTCAAAATCTCTTTCTAAAGTGAAATGCAAAAAAAAAACTCATTGTCACAGATCTTGGCAAAGTATTAACACAGGTGTGATTCTAACTTTAGGTGTTGAACTTGGAATGTCAAGCAGCCATGTTCAATGCTGCTCTCAGGTAACATTTGTACAAATATGGAGCAGAGAGTAAATGGTCTAATTGTGATTAAATGTAGAACAGATGTGTTTTATTTTAATGTTTAACTTGCCAAGATGTCAACATTTATCCTGGCAGTACTTGCTCAGTGCCTTGCAGATATAAACTTTGCATGTTGTACGTATGACATGTTAGGGCCAAAGTTTTATTCAAAAATTAATTGTTGTGATTGCCTTTCCCATTTGAGCAACATTAGGCAGCGAACAAACTTTAATTTGGTTATCCTTCTGCAGTACAAACAGGCTAAGTGGTGATATGTTGCTGTCAGCAATCTGGACAGTACTGAGTGGAGAAAATCCACCTGTCACCTAACTTTTTCTGTGGTACAAGATGTAAGCTCAGTGATCTAAATGAAAAAGCAGAGCTGAAGCAGGGTTCGAGTCCAATATGCAGATCATATTACGCAGAGTGTCAGAATGCAATTATCATAAGTAATTTTGATCATGACTGTAAGATTACATAGGAATGACTTTCCTAAATATGTCGATTGCCCAAATTGTGTCAGTAATGTTTACACATACTATATATCAGCCATGCCTCAATGGAAATCACAAATTAATTGGATGTACAATTTGTTAAGCTTGACAAGGATGGTATGAATTTTTAAATATTTTTTCTGACTCGGCATATATCCTAACTCTGTATGTAGGGCAGGATGTCTTGTGAAGGTTGGACATTATCCTTCCTCATAGTAAGGACAGTAGCCAAATGATATCAGATGACCATTTCATCCATCAGTCTATTAAACATGTTACACTATAATGTGATGAGACAGAAGAGGCGAAGAGAGACACAGAGATGGAGAGACACATAACACTTTCTGTTATGGCACATTTATGAACATCTTTATGGTGTGTTTGTTTTAGTTGTTTCCTCATTCAGAATGTGTCCTACTCTGTACCATGAAGTTATTGATATAAGGATAGAGAAGGTGGAGGAGTGACAGCAACCAACATATCCACGTACATCTGACTGAAGAAAGTATAGGAAATAGGAAACATGATGGTGGCATGAGTATGGTGTTTTGTTGATATATGTAGCACACACTTATACAAGTAATATTAATATGGAAAACTTATATTACTGTATAACGTATATCAGGATTTGAACCTTTGGCAGCTAAAATAAAACTTTACACAGAGGTTGATTATTTTATCTCACCACAGAGGAGCTCATGCTGTTACCACTTTCAATCACACATTGTAAGAGACACAACATGTTCAATCAAGGCATTAGGTAGACACCAGTATTCATTGCACTTATATCAGTTGTAGCCTTCCTTACACTTTATGTGATATCCAGCAGCCTGATACATGTGGAAGAGTAACTGTATCACAGTTTATTACCTAAATCTGTTTTACTATAGCACAGAAGACATATTGGTATTTGAGCTAAGCCACCAGTGCCAATTTGGTTTAAGGCAAAAACTCAACACATTTTGCAGTAATACTTGAAATGCCATTTAGCATCAAATAGTACATTTGCTTGTTGACAGACCTTGTGCAAATGCTGAGAACTACAAATGATAAATCAGAAGGGGATAGACAGGTACATAGTCAACACATACACATGAAACAGACTTAAACTGTCAGTAAGAGTTTTACCCACTGCTGGATTACAACCCTTGACAAGATGCAAAATTAAGTTTTTAGATTTGATCATTACCTCCACAAACTACAAAGAAATTCCTACTTTGACCATGTAAAAATCATACCCTTGACAGGACAGTGATAACCTACTAAGACAATGGAAGAAGAAGGTATTGGCCTTTAGCAAAGTAATCACAATACAAAAAGGCCATAAGATGACATTTACATCCATCACACTAATGAACAGTCAACAGTAAACAGGGGTGAGAGGGGGCGGGTGAAGATAGACAGAGATGGAGAAAGACATATCAAAGGTCGGTGTTACAGGTCATTCATGCACATCTTTATGGTGTGCCCTCATTATTTATCTGTTATGCTCTGTATCGTTAACTGATGGCTCTAGCGAGTGAGAAGCTGTAGAAGAAGCAAAACATGATTAAGACATCGGTAGAATAAGTGTGGTTTAAAATTCTGCCTTAAGGGCATGGATAGGTTTGCAAATGCTTTTTCCAACAGTATTAAAATCTGTTTATTAAAGATCATAACTGGATGAAAATTAAGATGTATGCCATGAAAGTTATCATAGAAGTATAACACCACAGTAAGAAATAATGTGACATACATCTGGAATCAAATCCTTGATGCTATGGCCAAAAAATAATCTTCAGAGGAAGGTGCACTTTGTTGCATCCAGTAGTCAAATAAATGTTAGAGTAACATTTGTAAAGTATTGTCTTTATTCTGCCTTTCCTGTATTTCTCTGTATTCCGACAGTCCAGCATGTTTAAGCACATTTTCATGAGGATAACCGGATGATTGTGGTTGATAGCAACAACTGACCAGGTTTTGCCATAGGAGATGAACAGCCATTCATTGTCACTTGTCATTAGTGTATGATGCCAAACTCCACACAAATGCTGAGGACAAAAAGTGAAGGCTTTCTTATGGCCCATTTCTGGTGAAGTGTGTTGTGTGTGATTTTATTTTTGACAGATTAAAGGTGTGAAAAAGGGGTTGATAGGCAAATGGTAAAATGGGGGTCAAGCTGAAGGGAGGACACAGGAAAGAATAGAGGAATTTGCATGAAGGTAGTACGAGAGAATCATAGCTATCCACTTCTTCACAATGTAAATGTAGAGCTGTAGAAAGAATTTGCTGAATTTGGAGTGTCACTACATCACAGATAGGTGACAACAATAGAATAATGCTGTAGAGCCAACTGTACAAAATCAAGTGTATCAAGAAGACATATAGGTGAAGCAGAGAGCTATGCATGGGTCTTTATTTTTCTGGTGGCACAGGTGCCCATTTCTTTTACTTTCAAAGAGAGATGAATGTTGTGGAAGGGGCTTAGGAATGTGAGAGTAAGGTAGTTAGAGTAAATGAGGAAGCAGGCACAGATGCACAGGCATATAAGACAGAAAGTGATGGTGAAGGACACAAAATGTTGGGGGATACCATGTTTGAGGATAGGTAGGGGACATTGGAGTGAACCCACATCAAGCCTCTGAAAAGCAAGAATCTAATCCTCCCCCTAAGAACAGTCATCACTAACTCTCTTGTCTCAGTTTCCTGAGTCAGTGCTTGATGTGGCATCAACTTTCTAATATGATGAAACACCTTTTCTACATGGCCAATTCAGGTAATGAGGCCCCTTTCCATAATGCACTCCACCAGCTGCTTCAGTGCTTTCCAGGTGACAAAATCATCACCTCCAGTATTGCTACTCCTGGAGGGTAACAGCTCTCCAGCAGCTGGGGCAGGGCTACCTGCTGCACATGGAGCAGGTAGGGCAGAGGTTGTTCAGGCAGTGCTGACAGGTTGTGACCCTGAGGTGCTGGGTGTCAGTGTTCCAGCCTGTGGGGGGATGGTGAGCCGATACAAAGTGGTCAGTCTACCTCCCTGTGCTGGACATCATTTTTTTAAAGCAGAAATATATGACAACAGAAAATTTTTAAGCCACTGAAAATATTAACAACAAAAATAATTAAAAAGCAAATAAATAAAAAATAGTGAAAGAGTGGGGTGAGACACAATTAGATCCATGACATGTCACAGGACTTTATTATTTCAATACATACACATTTATGATTATCCAGTCTGTTCACCTTTGTCACATCCAGGTATGATGGGGAGGTCTTACTTTGTTGCACTGATATGATATCATAAATACAACAATTTATTTGACTACTGCCAACTTACATATAATTACCATAGTTATTAGGCTTGCTGTAAGTCCTGATGCACAAGAACCCCATGTCGCTCTGAGGTGATATAACCTCTCTTAGTGCACCTCTCAGTTTGCTGCAATTTCTTGCACAGCTGTACATTAGAGAAGAAGCAACATGAACACATAATGAATACCAGTCTTGGCTGTCTGCTGCATCCATGTAACTGAATGCTGATGGATTCAATCATCCAAAGAAAACGTTATTGTCATTTAGGAATCACAACTGCAACCTAAACAAAATTTCGGGTATCAGCTCATCATCAGAGTAAAGATGCAATTTAAGTATAAAAAGAATAAGATGTGATGTATACATAATGATTATAATGACTAATACACATAAACAAATACTCCTTATAACCTTTTTCTAGTCAGGTAAAAACTACCCATGCATATAAAACTAAACATATAAACAAATAATACTGCACACAGAAAAAGAGAAGAAAAAGCAGTTCATTAGTACTGCACACGAAGAATTATTGCAATTGCACTTTTAAGAGAAATATATTGCAGTTCTGTAAGAATATATTAACTATAGTGAATTAAATAATGTATCACTTTCAGTGAAATATTACTAGTGAGATTGCTTTTGGAGGTAGGAGGCATCCAAGTTGATAGCAGAATTTATGAGCCTTGTTACTGTTGGATAGCAGCTGTTCAAAAGCCTGAAGGTCCTACAGTGGATCCTGTGTTGTCTCCTGCCAGAAAGAAAGTCTAGCAGAGCAGCCAAATGCTGGATGTGATTTTGTATGTCCTCCTGATGCTTCTTGTTGTAAAACGTTCTTGCGTGGTTGGAAGATTTGTGCCCATTATCTTCTCCACAATCCTCACCACTCTTTGAAGCTTCTTCCTGTCTGCCATAATACTGTTTCCATACCACACAGTAAGGTTACAGGTGAGAATACTTTCAATAGCTCCTTTATAGAAAGTGGATAGAGCAGTCAGAGGAAGCTTTGCTCTTTTGAGCCTTCTCAGGAAGTGCAGGCATTGGTGAGCTTTTTTAATTATCTGACCTGTGTTCACGAACCAAGAGAGGTCTTCTGAGATGTTTATCCCCAGGAACGTTGCAGAATGAACTCTCTCTACCACCTCACTGTTGATCTCAAGTGACAAATGAATGGCTGCCCTTTTTCTGAAGTCAATGATAATTTATTTCATTTTGTTGACATTCAGATCCAAGTTGTTATTTTCGCACCATATGATCAGAGAGCTGACTTCTTTCCTGTATTCCTTCTCATCATCATCCCTTATGAGACCCACTACAGTGGTATTGTCTGCAAATTTGATGATATGATTATTGGGAAATTTCCCAGAGCAGTCATGGGTAAGGGTGGTGAATAGTAGTGGACTAAGTGCACACCCTTGAGGCACACCAGTGTTGAGTGTAATGATACCTGATGTGTTGTTACCAGCACATGTCTTCTGTTGCCTTCCAATCAAGAAGTCAAGGATCCAGTTGCAGAGGCTCTTGTTGATGCCAAAGTTAATTTTGCCCATTAGTTGCATCAGAAGCACTGTGTTGAATACCAAGCTAAAGTCAATGAACAGCAGCCTGACATAGTTGTTCCTCTCTTCAAAACAATCCAGAGAGAGGTGCAGGGCCACTGAAATGGCATCTGCAGTGGACCTGTTTGTCCAATAGGCAAACTGTAGAGGGTTGAAGGTCTGTGGCAGAGCTTCTGACAGATGCTTTTTTACTATCCTTTCAAAGCATTTCATGACATTTGAGGTTAGTGCCACCGGTCTGTAGTCACTGTAGCAAGTTGGATTGGCTTTTTTGGGCAGCAGGATTATATTAGTTACCTTGACGCATGCTGGCACTCTTTCAAGAGCCAGGGAGGTATTGAAAACATCTGTATGGATAAGGTACAGTTGGTCTGTGCATTCTCTTAATACTTTGACCAGAATATTATCAGGACCTGCAGCCTTCCTGGAGTTCACTTTCTAAAGTTGGCTTCTCACTTCTCCAGGGTTAAGTTTGAGCACGGACTCATTCTGACCAGTGGGTAGCTTTGTAACCTTTAGGTTGTTCTTCTCCTCAAATCTGCCATAGAATGAGTTCAGCCTGTTCAGAAATTCTGTGCTGTCATCTCTTCAAACTAACTTGGTCCTGTGGTCAGTTAGCTGCTGAATGCCTTGCCAGAGGCTGCTGGTGTCCCTTATGTCCTCGAAGTAACTCTGTACCTTTCTTCCAAACTTCATCTTGGCTTCTTTGATGTCCCTCTTTAGGTTAGCCCTTGCTTCACTTAAAACCACCTTGTCCTTAGCCCTGAATACTTGGGTTTGTATACTTACACAACTGAGAAGTGTCAGGAGTTCTAAGCTCATCCTCTCATCCTCCCCTTGGTTAAGGAGGTCCTTCTTGTCCATCTCAGGTCACTGTAGTGGTAAAAACATTGCTACCCAGTGTGTGGAATGACTAGCTGCACTGAAGACAGCCTTAGGTGAGCTGTTCCAAGCCTTGGTCTTATACTAAGACCCAGTATAGTCCTCCTGCAGTACCCTATGGCTGTAATGCTTTAACAGGAGTGTCACAAAAATCCTAGACTCCTCAACACCCCACCTCTGTGATCTAAATTTAAAATGATCATCTCCCTCACCATGTCGGCAGAATTCAGGTAACAAATCTATTTCTGAATTGATGCCAAATTCCAATCTCATGTTTAAAAGCCAGTGTGCAAAGATGCACACCCATGTCAACTGCACTTGGGCAATGAATTTTAATTGCCCGACAAACAGGCAAGGATTTCATCAAACAACAATTAAGGTCTGAGACAGTCATATTTGCCATGTATGATGCTCATCCTATTCACACTTTTTTCCAGTTGTCAACACTGGCATGCTTAATGGCTTGGCTTGTAAGTCTTGGTCTTTTGAAGGTTAAATAAGATAAATTCAGATATAATTTCCTGTGACTTGCATATTGTAAAAAAAATAATTGTACAAGGTGGGAATCAAATCTATGGAATAAAAAATGCATACATTTGAAGTCAGGTAATTATTTTTTCAGTGCTACAGGAGAACTCCCTTTTTAAATTGTGGTTATTCCAGGTATACTGCAGTGCTACAGGAGAACTCCCTTTTTAAATTGTGGTTATTCCAGGTATACTGCAGTGCTACAGGAGAACTCCCTTTTTAAATTGTGGTTATTCCAGGTATACTGCAGTGCTACAGGAGAACTCCCTTTTTAAATTGTGGTTATTCCAGGTATACTGCAGTGCTACAGGAGAACTCCCTTTTTAAATTGTGGTTATTCCAGATATACTGCACTCAGTATGGATGAAGATATATTTCAGATAGGCCTGTATGTGTGTGATTTTAAGAAGTTCTGTAAACTGTATTCCCATGAAAGAGGCAGTATTACATTTTGTAAATGTATTTCATATAGATAGACATTCATAAGCTGAGTAATAGAGGTTGGGGTATTATACATACAAACTTCACAATGCATATTGTGCTATTTGGGCTATATGAGGAGTCAGTATAATTTTAACTAAATTACTGTGCCGTCATAAAAATGCAAGTGGATTTTTAATTACATATCACAATTGTCATGGTAAACAATTACACACACAATTAAATGGGTTTCACAAACTAATTAATGAGAAATTTTACCTAGAAAAGTGTAGGTACCAAAGAATTACTAACACATTTTTTGCAATCAACCTACTTATGATAGTCATTTCTATATAGTGTTACCTTCCTAGTCAAATTTTTGTGAGAACTGGCATTCTCACACCCTTTGTAAAACATAGGTGCTATCTGGATTTGAAGCCTGGGTTATCTGTGTTCTATGTTGAAACTCATTACATTTACACCTTGTGCAAAAGAGAGAATTACATGGCAGGTGAATATTCACCACTCAGTATTGTCCAGTGTGCTCATGTCCACACATCACCACTAAGCCTGTTTGCACTAGAGAAGGCTGCCCAAATAACATGTTTCACTTTTTTCTTTAAGAAGATAAGCCTGATTGTGGGCTGCTCAGCAGCAAGCAACTGCACAAGGCAAGAAACAGGCAAAAAAGCATATGAATTTCTGATGAAAGTAATGCTTGCATTTTGTGCTATAATTTCAGCATTTCTTTCATACAGTATGGATTTGAAACCAAGAGCAACTCTGTTATGTGTTCAACATCACTGCATTTACAGCTTGTGCCACAGGGAGAGATTTAAATATCAGGTGCACTTCACTCATTCAGTACAAATACCATGCAGCAGTGCCAGGAGTGTTTAGGCTAATGAAGACTACAGATATGCAATTTTTCACTTTTCCTTCAACTGTGAGCCCTGTTTGTACTGCACCAACCAGCACACACATTGCAGGGGCAAAACAAATTATATTCAAAACCATAAATAGCAAGGACAAACATGAACTGTATTTCCATTCATTAACAGTTATACCATGACCAAGACTCATGCAGCATGTTCACATCTGTTTCATATATAATGAGCAGCATGTGGCCTGCACATCATCGGCATGTCATGTAGTGTCAATGTCTCATAAAGGGGACATACAGACAATGGCAGGTCATGTCTGGCAGACTACATACAGTTAGTCAGGACACAAAGTATGCCATTAAGAAGTACTTCTTACTGTGATGAGGTATGATTCTAAGAGTTTATACAGCATATGGGACAGATCTGTCTACAGTATGCATGTTAATCATTTTCTATTAAAATACTTTGCAACCTGTCATATGATATAACATCCCTTGTTACTGTTATTATAAATAAGGACAACAGGTGACTAGGCAACACCTTTGCAACTTCATATCACGTGTACTACAGGTAAGATTCAAAACTTTTATCACATACTTTAGCATATGCATTTCATATACAACATATTACCATTCTATAGTTATCCTATATCTAGTTAAAAATAAAAAAAATCTGCAGGCTGGATTCAGACCCTGCATTTTCTGTCTTGTTTCTTTAAACACATTGCATTTACACCATGTGCTAAAGTGTGACTTTGAAGAGATGTAGAATTTCTTCACTTACTGCTGTTCATAGTACGTTATCAAAGCTCACCTCTGCCACTCCAAAATGCACTAATGATGGCGCTCGGAATTAAATTTCTCAGTTTGTACCTTAGGCAGTGGACTATTTCTCACTGCCACGTAATGCTACCAGTCCAAAGTCCAGTCTGCTAAAATGCAAATGATGAACCCAATAAAAGAAAACAAATTTGAACAGTAGCAAGCATCAGGGAATAATACTGAAAATGCAGGCTTGGAAGGTTTCCTTACTTTGCCTCTCTTACAGTCTGATCATTTGCTCAAGAAATATGCATTAAGTCTCTCACACAGCACACTATCTAGATCTGAGCCCTCAATATAGTGCAATAAGAACACACACTCAAATGTGTTTCTTATTCTTCTTTGCTACCAACACAGGCATATAGCAGAAATCAGAAAATGTACATTCCATACAGATCTGAATTAGCAGATCATCAAATCACAGGTCCACCAGAAGAAAAAGCATGAAATTTTCCTTTCCCATTTGATTGAACATGTCTAGATGAATGTGATATTGACAACATATTTAGGCTAACAATAGCTCACACCATATTAATGTAAGCTTGAAAACACTGCTGCTGTTTCTTCTCTTTATTTTCTGAGCATCTTCTCCTTCTCTCAGTTGCAGTGTCATGTGTATGTCTTTGCTTCTTCATTTCAGTATATAATAGAGCTGGTTAGCATTGGAGAACGATGTTTAATCAGAGGATGGAGGCTGTGGCATTATCAAAACAATATCAATTTTGTTAAAGTTGTTCTCATAGCTTCCAGGGTGTTTCCACACTTTTTCATAAGTCTAATCTGCATAACATACCCACTTCAGAAAGAAAAGTCTCTTGACTATTGTTTGTTACTGTACTCAGAGTGATCATTATCACCTGCAAGCCATTAGCAGCTAACAATTGTCATTGCTCCTCTCAGTAGTCCTAGGGCATGTACAAGCAATCATGTAATAACTTACAATATCTTTACTTCCTCAACACTAAGTAAGAATTTTGATATTCAGGAATGCTAATTTCACACCTAATTTTCATCTTCATAGTGCTCAGAGGACTAAATCTACACTACATAACAGTAATCATGTAGCTAGGGAACATGAAGGAGGGGAGACTGTTTTGATACAGACAGACCATTACTGCTATTTATTTGGAGGAGATTTCTACAAATTACTGCATTTTTTTCCTGAGGTATGTTTGTCCTCTTCATAAACTGTTTACATTTTCATATCTGGAAATGTATTGCAATACACAATAGATTTTTTTTTATCTGTATGCAGTTTTTTATTCACTGTTGGCATAGTGCAGGTATGTCAGTTATTGCTTTGCTTTCAAAGTTTGTTAATGAATTATATGGTTACATCACAGTATTGTGTTACCCTTTGCTCTTGGAATTTCATCAGTAACTGCAAACAAGCTTATTGTGTTTATTATCAACTTCAAATAGTTGTACATGTGTAGCTAACACAGGTAGTAGACTTCTCAAATTTTCCATGGTGACCACCACAACAGTGAAATGATCAATGAAAAATGATCGGCATTTCTACTACGAATTTTTACTTACTTATCTACAATACTGCCACCCAGTAGTCACTTTCGCAGCTGCTGTCCTCATTACATAAATGTTAAAAAAATGATAGAATGGATGTAATGTTAACGTATTACAATTTTTTTTTTGGGGGGGGGGTGCTCCCTTATCGCCTTACATTGTATGTAGTCCTAAATTATCATTTTGAGTTCAACAGTTTTGTGTTGATGCTGGTTGCACAGATTGGATTTGAGGTCATCATTTAGGCCATATGCTGCCATGGATCATTTTTGATTGGCAGAGGAAGAGGTGATATGTCTGCCAGGAAAAAGCATATGGCAACAGGTGGTCGCTGACATAAATGCAGTGGGCAATCATGACAGAAGTTCCTATCCACTGTCAGAGACATCCCAACAACAGTTTAATAAGGGTTTACTCAGGCTCCTTGATGTTGGTGCTTATGTGGATGACAGGTTAAGTGGGTCCCAAGAATAACTCCCAGGTATGCTATTTATAAGGCATTTACTGCCATTCTAGACACCTTAATGTGTTAATACTTGTATACTTCCTATATAGCTGAAAACATCAAAATGTGTTGCTTAGAAGAAACACAATCCAACATAGATGTGGGAGCGGACTAGTCAGTCTGATTCTGACATATTTCTTAAGGGGAAGCGAGGCAGAACATTAGTCTCTTGTCCTTGTGTCATTTGCATTGTGATGCTTATTAGCTTTCTTTCCACATCTTTCCTCCTTTTCCAGGGACATCAGAATTACCATATGAAAGACCACTTACACATAGTAAGCTCAAACTTTCTTTGCTTAATATTCATTAGTTAGATTTAAGTCTGAGGAGAGAGTAATTATTGTATTCCTTTAGCATCTGAAAATGATTACGAGTGTTTAGAACACAGTTTGGATCATTTCTAGTCTTTATTTCTCTCATTCTTGTGTTGTTGCTTATTATCACAGGTGATCCTGACAGTGGCAGTGTAGAACATGTAACACCTGACGTCAAAGTATCAGTTAAGCTCTGATGATGATGATGGTGGTGGTGGTGGCAAAATAGAGGCACAGTCAGGGGGTACAGAAGTTCAGTCTGGCACTGAGGTTGTAGCTCATACATCCCCTGCCCTAAAATTGCTACACAGTCAGCATGCCTACATACACCTATTCCACTGAGCCCTCAGATATAGGACAGGATGAAAGTGACACAGTTGATTGCGGTTGTGTGGTTACTTCAGTTGCAGAGATGGTTGAGTCTTCCTGTAGCCAACTTGAGTGCATGGTACCACACTGGAGGTTTGCTAGTGGTGCTTGGAGGAGGCCTACTATCCACCCTGCCCCTGACGCTGGTGCGTCATTATGTGTCACCAGATGTACGTATATATAGGGCTGTCATGGAGGCACAGGCACATTCCACCAAGGTCTTGGAAGAGATAATGCGAGTTCTAAATGTGGCACATTCTGATGTGCTTGAGTGCCTCAGCAGTGTGGGTGACTCCTTGGATATGATGAGTTACAAACTGGATCAGACAGTATCTGCTGAGGGTGTCTCAGTATCTATATGTCTATAGAACTGCAACATCCTTTGGTTTTAGCCAACATAGCTGTGGCAGACCCCACTTCTGTAGTGGCATTACTTCCACTGCTCCATCAGTAATTAAAGTGTCCACACCCAGACATGGTAGGCCATGTGATCTTAGTCCTGGACATACTCATGAAGAGACCTCAACCAGCAGACATTCTTCATGTTCAGGTAGCATCCCCTCTTTCAACCGGGGATGTGGAAGCGGCAGTGCAACTCCTGGCTGAACTAGTTCTCATGGTCAGGAGCAGTGACACTGAACTTACAATGCTATCATGCATAGCTCACATCTGTCTGACATGGCAGAATGTAGTGTTAGCACAAATCTTATTGTGTTCAAGTTCACACACACACACACGCACACACACACACACACACACACACGCACACACACACACACACACACATTTCACAAAAAGTGTGCATACTGACTCACAAACATGCAAGATAAGCAAACCTTAGTGTTGATTGTAATACATCTCCTGTTACTGGCCCTGAGAATTGTTCTACTTTAATGATTGTTTTGTGTTTCTTATTCACACACAATCACTATTTTCGTGTCAGTCTTGGCCTCCTGCCATCAGCCCCCACCCTGTGCAAATGATACTGACTGTGCCATGCTCTTTTTTCATTGTTTTTTTTTACTTAGAGTTGCATATACATCTGATCCACACAGTGAATAGCTAAGTGAGTGTTTCTCATAATGCTGATTTTATACATATGTATTACATTAGAAAATTAAGGATGTTTTATATATGCTCATTTCGGAATGATTGTTTCAGTTAGTATTGTAAATCATGCATTCAAATCAGCAAATATTATTCTACTTGTGAAACTATTGATATAATTGTCCTGTTGACAGGTTTACATACAGTGGGTAAGAGACCAGCTTGATGCAGGTTATAGTTTACAATGAATAGCTGTATATTGCACATATCAGTCATATAAGTCAATAATGCCATTTCTGGACAGCTCACAGAGGTTCTGTTTGACTACATTTATGACTAACGGTATGTAGGTATATGAGTTACTTTTATCTTCATAGATTCATAGGTTGGTACAAGGCTATTGGCCCTAGGGCCTATACAAGCCTAGCCATAACAATTCCTTGGATATTTCTTCCAACAATATGTATCTGAACCCCTGTCTAGCAGGGCAACTGACGTGATCCCTGAGGTGAATTTCCTATCTCCCATCCAATCGTCAAGGTTCCTTCTGAAGAGGGCCAAGGAGGTGCTCTGCTTGACATGTATGGGCAGTCTGTTCCAGAGTATGGGGAGTCTTTGGGTCAGGAACCTATCCCTCCAGCATGTTTTGTTCATTATGATGACAAGGTTTAGATCCCTTGAGTGTTTGGCTCTGAGGGATTCTTTTATTAAAGGTTCCCCACTTACCTTGACATTACTGCAGATATAACTCTTGTCTTTTGAACTGTCTCTGTCTAATCCTATTAGTACATACCTATTATATGGGGAAGTAAAGTTTGTGGACATTGGCTGATATCTGTTTTAATATTTGCATGTGCTTGGGTTGTTGTATTCCTTCACTGGTGAGTGTATGTATGCTATTGTTTGCCTCTTATCTGGTGGATGTGTGTGTTAACCTTTATCTCTTAGGTGGTGAGTGGATGTATGCTAACCCTTGAGTCTTAGGTGGTGAGTGTGTGTGCTATCCTTTACCTCTTAGCCAGGCAAGGGCATACTATGCACACATATGTCAGCCATCTCTCTCTCTCTCTCTCTCTCTCTCTTTCTCTCTGCAGCTGGAAGTTCTCCCTCAGAATCCTTATCTGTTTGTGTTGGAGGTGCTGGTCCTGCCTGTGGCCTAGGAATGTGTGGTCCTGGTCCTTATTGCCCTTGCTGCAGCTGTTTCCTCAAAATGATATTGTGCAACATGGCACAAACTGTGAGAATTTCTATGTAGTTCCTGGTCCCGGGATCAGCAGCCCAATCCCAAGTCCCGCACTGCTGATTTTTTTGATTGCCCTGTATGCCGGTATATGAGCCAATCAAAAAAAATCACAAAGCGGAACCACTTCTATTTAATGTGGAACTGCCCAATGTTCTGCATTGAACAGAAGAGGCTCTGCCGTGCAATTTTTTGATTGGCTCGTATAAGGGCCAATCAAAAATCGCAAAATGGAGCTACTTTTTTTTTTTTGGTCTTCACTTAGCGTGAAGGACCTAATGACCTTTTATTTTTTGTCCCTACCTATCCCTTTACAAATCTGGCAACCCAGCCTGGGTCTGAGGTGGGGGTGACAGAGGTTTCAAAGTTATAAAGTTCCTGGACTGTTTATGTATCCACCGTGTACTGTTCTAATATTTCAATATTAAGTAATCCATGATATGTTAAATGGAGTCTAAACATCCTTCTTTTCATTGGCTGACGTCTGTGAGCAGCAGCAGCAGCACAAATATGAGCCTGTTGCATATACACATGCAGAAGAGCAGAAGCAGACCCTAACATATTTTTTTTCTAACTGTGATGGTGGCTGTATCCCAATAGATTTCGGAGTTCATGGCAAAGAGCTACACCAAGAATACACGATTACTTTATGGCTTCCTGAATCACTCCGCCATCTTGGATTGGTTAATTAGCATGTAATTCAACTACTCTACTGTTTACCTTTGTTTTACAGCTCTACACATTGTGTAGAGCTATTTAATGAATACAAGATAGCAGCACGATGTGTAATCTTTCATGAATCTGGCCCACTGACTTTTTTGGAAATAAAATTTGTTCAAGAAATTAATACCTGGGAAATTATCTTATTTTTTCAATGTTTTCGACTTCTTGCTTCTCTTTTGAGGGGGTATTACTTATTTTCCTTTCTCATACTTTTTTTCTTTCTCTTTTCCATATTCTTGTATTTGTATGCTTAATATTCAATTATTTTTTTTATTTTAAAATGAAGTCTAATATACATTACGTTAAAAAAATCAATGAGGTGTTTGATTTATCATTTACATCTTTTATGACTATGAAGTTACTGTCTAATAAAAAGCAAGCAAACAGCTCATGTGTAAAGGAAAGAAAATTAATTTTGCTAGACAATACAGTTAAGACATTGTAGGTATATATTTAAAAAATTCTGCACAGCGTTAGGTTGAATAATGTAATAAGCAGAGATGTGCAGGTAGGGGATGATTCAGAGACACATGAAGCACAACTGCTCTAGCAGGAAAAATAGAACAGTGTGTCTCACATGAAAATACCTGCATAATGGCATGCAAATGGTCATGTTAATGAAAGGTTCCACATATGCAAATGAAAAAGTCAAACATGGTGGCATGATTAATAAATGTATACAATTTGAACAATGGACAGCAGTGAACAACTTATCTGTGCATTATTTATTGGTGAACAGGTTTATGACTCATACTAAAATGCTAGGAGCAACATCTGTTTTAGACAGTCAACTTTTATTTGTGGCCAGTTTGGAAGCCAGTCCAAAGTGTTGTGTACCACCACTCTTCATGTGCAGAAGGATCAGTCTGCAGCTGACATACCATCACCTCCTCAATCATGACATAGCTGACAGGTATCATGCAAATGGGGTAATATATAGAAGCTGGTAGACTGCTGCCATCCTCACATGGAATCAAGGGGGGAAACATGGAATGCATATTCCAGTGGACACAAAGGTTTCTTCCTACAGGGATTTATCAGTACCAAGTGGGGGCATATTAAGAGCTTTGCAGGTCCTGACATTTCTTAAATGTGATGTTGAACCATGTGGGGACTCATGTATTTTCTACATGCAGCAGAGAACTACAACTATTTGTGCATTCTATGGCATAGGTGATTTCCTGAAGTTTTTTGGGCCATCGACTATACCAGTATTGGCATCATGACCCCATCTGTTCCAAATGAAGGGGTTTCTACTCCTTTAACTGTCAGTTGGAGTCCAGTGCACAGGGTGTTATATGCAATGCATCTGTTCACCATCCAGGCAGTTCCTATGATTCATACATATGGTACTCTTGGAATCGTTGCCAGACTTGCCAACCCTATGACCCATGAAGGCTAATTCACATAAATATAGGTAGCAGAGCACTCATAATGGTGTTCACTGTTGTGTGCTACAGCTGATGCTGCATACACCTTGGTACCATGGCTGATAACCCCAAGTAATGCCTGCAGATAGAGGTGGAGATGGCATACAACACTATAGTGCACAGACACAGAAGAGCAATGAACTTGTTCTTGGAGTGCTGATAGTTTTGGTTCCACTGTCTGGATGCATCTAGTGGTTCACAGCAGTATGCTGTCTAGATGTGCAGTGAGATATGTGTGGTATGCATTGTGCTACACAGTATGGTGTTGCAAAAACAGAGCAGAGGTGAACCATTGCACTGGCTAACATACCTGTGCCAGCAGCATAGAGGAGTCAGTTGAAGATTTGGAGGAAGACACAGTTGAAGCCGTTACCCATGCAAGGTACATAAGGGTGTACAATGCTTTGGGATTGGCAAAGAGTTGTCATCTGGTTCACAGCTATGTATCATGACAAAACAAAGACAAAACAAAAATTAATGCACGCATTTGCACACCCAATCTATACAATCCAGTGTACTGACTTGCCTTGCTGTACATCAGACATTACCATCCTCATATTATCCAGAAAAATGGTCAGGCACAGCCATCGTTATTTGCAAAGGTGAGGGGACACAATGCTGTAGGACAATGTTAGCATGGGCAGAATGATCATAAGTGGTACCGGTGGCATTCGTATGGATAGAGGGTCATGTAGTCTCAGGGATCATGTCCTCAGTTGATGTTGTGGAGCTTCCAGGGTTGGAATTCTGGCTGGATGCACCATGTGCGCCAGCAGTATTAACTGTGGAGTTATGTTGTCCAGGGCAGAGTGCAGCATACTGGACACATATGCAAATGGCCCCAGCTATGTGTTACTAACATATGACTGTCTGCCATGATTCCCACTTCAGCCAGGAGTAAAGGTCATTTGTGGGGGCATCTACTGAGTTAAACTGTGTGAACCTGAGTCAGATGCCCAATGAGGTGTGATCACAGTGGCGCTCAATGAACATTGTATACTTTCTTGAAACCATCAACAGCCAGGGGTGAACAGCATAATGGAGCCAGATGATTGTCATCCATGACTATGTGACCATCCACAGCCAGTGATGGATACATGGTGGAGCCAGATGAGTTTTATCCATGTCTATATGCCCATCCGCAGCCATGGGTGGTGACAACAGTGGAGCCAGATGAGTGACATCTGAGTCTATGTGACCATCCATGTCAAGAGGTGGAGACCACAGTGAAGCTAGTCAACCATGAAATACATCTACACTCACCTGTAGTTTGCTACTAAGCCCTTACCTGGCCATGCCTCCCATTTATAACTAGCAACAGCGATGCACAAATGTTTGTGATATGGGTTGCCATATCCTATATTCTCTGCAATGGTTGGAGGTATTCACAGAGGCAATGGAGATCTTCACACATGCCATGCAGCACCCAGAAATACCTGCAACATGAGCTGTTTAGTATCTGTCTGTGCCTTTATTACAGTCTTACACATCTACTGGTTAATTCCTAGAGTAGCATTTGCATAAGAGAATAAGCAGGCCTCACAGCTATAATCAGCACCAATGCACTTCTCCCCAATGAATGAAATGAAATGTGTACACAATTCCGTGGTTATGCAGACCTCAAGTGCTGGCAGCATTGCTATTGTCTGTGTACTGTGCCGTCACAGATCCTTCAGCTTTGGAGGAGTGGAACATTCCTCCCACTGGTATAATTGCTGGTAATGCAAGTGTGTCCTCAGACTGTGCCATTTGGACAATGCCATCATCTTCAGTCTATACAGATGTTCTTATTTCAGTCATGGGCAAACCTGTGCTGCCAGATCCTGTTCTTGTGGAACACGTGAAAGCATACAGATAACTAACTAGTATGTAAAGCAGTACATTTTTGACTTTCTAACACAATGCAGCAGACAAACCAAAAATGAAACACTGGCAACTGATTCAGGCAAATAAAACGGTAGACTCCAGATGAAATAAGTGTATTTAATGGATAAAACAAAGCACTTTTCATCCAGTATATTAACTTGAACTTTTTCAGATAAAAAACAAGTACAAATTAGAGTTTTAAAAAATATCCCTCCCAGTTCTCCGATGTAATTGTTTAGTAGCAAGCTCTTAAAGGAACATCACTACAATACAATACATCCAACGTCATTCTTCACTGTTACATAGGTTTAAAAACATTGCAAAAAGTCTCAGTTATTTAACCTATGTAAAATATTATTTAGAAAAACATTTTGTAAAACACATAAATTAAAACATTTTAGAGTATATTTTAGAACGTTTATCTCCTCAAATTTTTCAATTTTAGCATGCAATGAATTAAACACATGTCATTCAATCCCGGGGTAATACATTTATTTGTTGCAACATTTCCTGTCACACCCGTTTGGGGTATGCCTTGTCTGTCTTAGCTTTCTCTAGAATTCTCCTGCCATGAGTGCACAGGGCCTGCAGTAAAACCTTAGTTTCCAGTGGGGTGAATTTTTTTTTGAGATACTGACATTATTTTGGCACCATGACAGCTCCAATATACCTATCGGAACATATGTGGGTCAATGTGTGTATTCAGTACCACCCATGTCTGATAGCACTTACCACCTCACTGTCCCCACTACCCCTGTGGTGAGTATTGCCTTGTGAAATACAGTGAGATAACTGCTGTGATACTGTGCCAGTCTATGGTGCCTTTAGTTATGTGACAAGGATGTACTACCATTTGTGCCTGTGCCTACAACCCAGAGTATGCCCTTTTCACTGTAGTAATCAACATGGCCCCCCAGTGATCCACCTGGATCCCCATCCCAAATGTATGTAAGGTCTACTGTCTGTGTCCTGTGTTATGTTTAGATGGCCCCCAAGTAACTATAACTTGTACAGTGAAACAAGGATGGATGTTCCCATAGGAAAATAACTATTCTGTCAGTTCCCCAGTTCCCCATACCCACCTATATGCATGGGTGTACATCATATATATATATATATATATAGTTTTCAGAAACTCGAAATGAAAAATATGATCCAAAAACTTGAACATCAAAAAAAAAAAAAAAAACACAAAAAACACAAAACCTACCCTTTCTATATTTCTGCAGGGGTGCAAGCCCTCCTGCACCCCCACTCCCCCTGCAAATTATATATACTAACTTTGAGATTGCACTACAATGAGGAAAAGGGTAAATTTCCTGATACGTACTATACCACAATCTCCGTTCAAAAGCTTTGGATTTTCAAAAACTTGATTATACGGCCTCGACTATATGAATTTCAAGTTTCTGAAAACTCGATCAACTGATAGGGACCTATATATATATATATATATATATATATATATATATATATATATATATATATATATATATATGTGTGTGTGTGTGTGTGTGTGTGTGTATCTATAGTGACAAATAAGAGTATAAAGGTATACCCATAAAAAATGTCAGAATGTGTTTCAATTTCTCATGGTCCTGAGTGGACATAATCTTGGAAAAATGGTTTGTATCTTTATTAGGTAACATGTTAGGTGCCATGTCAGATTACAGATTTCTCATAAAGCTAAGATATTTTCTTTTCAGAAGGTAACAATCATCACTTGCCAGTGTTGATTCTGAGGATAGAAACTGAATTCATTATTAATATTTCAGTTTTATTCCCAACAACGATTGTTGCTATCAGAAAAGGGTGGAAAGTCTCCTTCCACTAAGATACAGCAACTTTGGAAATAGTTATAATATTTTAATGAACAGGGAATTGTGAAGTGTACCTCTTTACCCCACTAGAAACATCACATTTTATGTTAATATTCTGTTTTATACATTTATTTTAATATGAAGTGGTATTTGAACTAATGAGTTCTGCTTTGTTTTTGCACACCTGTTTTGATGTGCAGAGTATAATGCCATGGCATCTTGTTCAGAACTGTAGATTAGTACAGATTGAATACTAAATTACATTTGGTCATATGTTGTTACATAAAAGAAATTGAATCACTTTTCTGTACATGGGGAGAAGTTGTCTGTTATATCATCTCTTTCTTTTTAGTAAGTGATTTTGTGATCTAGCCAATGATATATGTTATTTATTGGCTAGTTCAGCGGCAGATCCCCTGACTTACTTTCTAATATCTTCCTTGAAGGTAATTTATAACTTTTGATGACTAGGGGTTTTGTGGTTTTAAGGAAATTTATTTCAAGATTTAAAATTCAGGGGTTTGTCTTCAGGATTTTGGAGGTAGAGCATTTAGGAAAAAAAACAGCTTCCTTATTGGAAGTAAACCAAAGGATATCACTAGATGGCTACCTAAATTATGAGAAGTATAACTAGCTTTTTGTAATTACTAGATTTAACACTGGAGTATCAGCGAATAAGCTGAAAATTATGACAATCTGGCAAATCAATGCAATGCCAATTTGATTTCACTTCAGGGGTTGCAGCTCCTTAATTATATAAGAGTGTGTGGCAGAAAGCTATTAGATTCAACATTTGGCTAAAGGCATGCTTCAAGTTCAAATATAAATGATACAACTGAGGGAAATCATTATTGGGAGGTACCTAGTATCAATAATATGCTCTGAATGGACTTCCAAGATGGCTACACAATTATCAACAGCTTAGCCTTTGCTCTTCCAGAGTGAAAAAAAAGAAATGGAGAGACAAGGGCTACTAATTCTGCCAGTTTAGTAAAATTCAACAAGTGGCATACTGCCTGGATGCCAGCAAAGAAGAAACTTAGAGAGCCTGAAAGGAGATTAACTATAAAACCTGGTGAGAAATCACAGGCTGGGAAGAACCCTGCAGTTGTTCAGCAAAAAGCCATTCAAGTTCCGGTTTTAGTACAGGAGATGGCTTCCAGTAATTTAGACAAAAAAATAAATCAAATGTGCTAAAAGCTGATTAAAATAAATGAATTATTGAAAGGGCATATCAACTCAAGTAACAAAAGGCTGGAAAAAGCAGAAGAAGCTTTAAACAACTATTTATATGAACTAACAAAACAGATCAAAATGAAAAGGCTGGCTGAATATGAGACCACTCAAGAAGAGCTGTATCTCAAAAATGGTAGAATTACAGATTTTCTGCTTTACCAGAGAAATTGGAAGGAATTGACTGTATTGATTTTATGAAAGCACAAATAAGCAACTGGACTGGTATTCCACAGCTAGTCTATATTATATATTCGAAGCTTCAAAATTTCGAAGCTCATATGTTCGACAACATATGAGCGAAACTTGAAACCTTGAATATATAATAAAAAAGTAAAAAAAACTTGCCTTAATGCTCTGAGCTCTGAGCAAGCCCCCCTGCACCCCCACACCCCCCTACTTAAATATACCAACTCCGAGACAGCACTTCAGTACAGAAGAGGGAAATTTTCCCATTCTGTATGTATGGAGCTGTTGCCTTTCACCTTTGAACTTTTCAAAGTTTGATCATATGGTGTCAACCATATGACATTGAACTTTGAAACGTTTGGCAATTTAATAGGGACCCTTCCACAGCATATGTTAATTGAAAGGGCACATTGTGTGTATCCTCTAAATCTAGCCATAAGAAAGCAGCCAAAAGCTGTATTAATAAATATGTAAACGTGCCAATAGAAAGAGTTGTTTTTAACAAAACTGTGGCGGAAGGGCAATGTATTAAAAATTGGACATAGTAAATTATTTGTCAGAAATGGTTATTCACTGTATGCCAGGCACAAGAGAAGCAAATTTATTCCAGCAATCATGGAATGTAGAGGCAAGTGTGTGATTCAGGATGCTGTATACAGTTGTCTTCAGAATATTTTTTTAATTTAGAATTAAAGTAATTTTATGATGCATACAGCTAAGGAGGAAATGCAAACGTTTATTCCACAAAAAGTGAGCCATCAAACATAAAACTCATAGAGAGACTTTGTCAGTGAGACATTTTCCTATGTTTCAAAGGAACTGGCTTGAGAGGCAGAAAAAAGCCCATAAGTTGATTAGAAGAATCAGGAGTACCTTGGACATTAACCAGAGTCTGGGGCTGAGAGAAGGAGATGAACAGGAAGAGGGCCAGCAGCAGTGGAATTAGTGAATAAATGAGAGAGTATAAAGCATCAACCACATTTGTGGACTATGGATTTACAAGAAAAAATGGTAGAGGAAGAACAGACTTTTGCTTACTGTGTTAAACATGTAGAGGGAATAAGACATATATCCCATTTTATGCCATTAATATTTGTAAGGACACTAAAAGGAAAACGGGAGAAAAAGTAACTGAAAGTAAAACAAATTTTTTGCGTAACAATATTTGTATAAATCATTTCATGATGTAAATTGCATGTTATATAGAAGCATTTTCAGTAATTGTATGTGATAAAAATATTAAACTTAACAAGTGCTTTCCTTCTTTTTTAGTTTTACCAAATGTAGACATTACAATGTAAAAAGAGATGCAAGGCTGGACAAAAGCATATTTAAGTAAATATGCTGTAATTTGGGCTGTTGGGGTTGGGGATGGGGTGTAAAAGTATACTGATTATGCATAGAGTTGAGATTTTTCACTTACTTTTGCATAGGTAACTGTCTGGATTAATGTCCTTGGCCTGATCTAATAACAGTTTTTGTGTGTGTGCGTGTAAGCAAGTGGGCTTTAAACATAAGAGAACACTATGAATGTAATGAAAAGTCTTTATTTAGCAAATAAACATTCAGTTTGAGTTGAGAAGTCTCAGCTGATGCACTTGTGCATTCTGTTCTTGTTTCCATTGATATAAACTGACTATAGGTGCAGGCAATAAATCTCAAGAGTCCTGGGCATTGTTTGCTGAGTGATTCATACAATTAAAAAGTACAAAGGCAATCAGCTTACTAAAAAAAAGTTCTAAATTATTGGAAGTGTACAAGAGATAGCAGCTTTCCTGGTACCTAGATACTTTGGTGAATTTACTATAACAGTTTATAATGTAGTTTTATTTAAAGATAGTCAGTGCATTTCTTGTCAAGGCTAAAAGCTAATGTTTTTGAAACATACAAGCTGCTTTTTACATCTGCGAGGGGAATAAAGATAAGACAAGAACAGATAACAATTATTGTAACAAGGAGCACATGCTGTAACATGCACCTTAGCAGGGATAACCTTAATTTTAGATTAGGTAATGCCTGTTGGTGCAGCTGCTGCTTTGGGGCAATTGTTCCTATTAGGAGGGTTAAACTTCATTATTTGAAAATGTACATTGTTCTCTGTGTTTGTTTTAAGTTAATAGGTCATTGGGGGTTCTGAGGGTGTTTTTGTGGGTTTTCAGTAGAACAAAAAGTCTTGTAAAATATGACATATGCTTAAACAGAGATAACAAGAAACAACTGCATAAAAGATCAACCTGCCAAACATTAGTGGGTGAAAGTAACACATAGTCAGGAAATAGACATTTAAAATGGTGTCATATATAATAGGTGTGAATAATAAATGTTTATCATAATGGCTACAGTATCCATATTATTTTGGAATGTAAATGGCCTCACAGGTATAAACAAAAATGTAAGGGTATTGAATTGTATTAAGAAATGCAAAGTGCAGATAGCAATGTTACAGGAAAAACTTTTGGAAAGAAGTGAACATGTGGATTTGTTACAAAATGGATTTCAGGATGGATACTCAGCAGAATATCAACAACAAAGGAAATGGGGAGTACTTACACTAATTGCTAGAGGAGCTTCAAGAGTTATAGAAGAGAAAAAGAAAAAAAATGGTAGATTTATAGTAGTAAGGGGCTTCCAGTAAGAGACAAGGATTAAGCTGCATATATTTGTATTCCACCTAACACTGCTATTTAGAAATTAAGAAACCTTTGGAAGAAATATCTTGCTTTCAGCACAGAATATTACTTATAACTGGGGAATGGAACTTAATTAGCAACATGGAGGATGTATTTTGGGGTCCTAGAAGGGAAAATATAACAAAAGAGGGTACATTTCTGAAATAAATTATGAAAATATTTTGTATGGAAGATGTGAATTCAGTAGTAGGAACTTGGAAAGAGTTTACACATTATTCCACAAGGCCAACTGCATTAGACTAGACAGAAATTGTATTTCACAGGAAAGTGTACATTTACTTGAAAGTTTCAGCACACATCCAATAGCTATTTCAGCTCATGTGCCAATAACAAAAATAAAAATGCAGGGTAATGAAGCAAAAATTAGATACCTGACTGTTAAAATGAGAGGAATTTAAGGAATGAGTAGAGGAAATTATTCAAGAGTTATCGGCGAAGATAGAAATTTCTTCAGAAATTATAGCTAGTGAGTGGGATAAAAATGAATGCTGAATTTAAAAATAGGGTAGAAATAAAATGAAAAGATACATGGGTTCAGAAGTAATAAGAATTATTTATAGGGCCTGACAAAGTCTAAAGTACTGCAGAATTAGAGGAATCTCACAGAACGAGAAGAGGCACAACTGCAGAGTGCTAAAGAGAAAATAAAGTAATATCTGGATAATATGTATGAGTTTAGAAAGATTGCTGTTAAGCAACTGTTTTTGATAATAACTCCAGAGCACAAAAACTTTAAACAGAATGACTTAGGTAGCAGAAAGTAGAAAAGGTTTCTGCCAAATGTAGGGAGCATATAAAAAGAAAAATAACCAGAGATCCTGTGGAGGTATTAAAGATATTTCAGACATTTTATGGAAATTTGTGTAAAGCAGAGACATTTTGAAATCAAGAAAGATAAAAATGGAAATATTTATAGAAGACTTAAGTTTGCCATGGTTAGGGGCAGACGAGGCTTAACAAATAACAGCTAAGATAGCAGGAGATGAGATAATAATTGTGACGTATAATCAATCTGCAGGAAAATCTCCAGGAATATGTGATGTTCCTGTGGAGGTTTGGAAGCTAGGAGGGAAGAAAATGTTAAAGATCTGGAAGGTTTTGTTTCACAGTATTTTTAAAGGAGGAGAAGCATCAATGTTCTGGAAAAAAGCTGTGGTGGCTGTAACACCTAAGATAGCAAAGGCCCACCAGACCCAGCTTCATATAGGCCCATTTCAATTTTAAACCAAAACTAAAGTGTTTATGACTATACAAGCTAAACGAATGGCAAAGGTGTTGCCAAAATTGATAGATATGATAGATAAAACAAAGGCTATTAGTGTAAACTATGTAATCACACATGAATTAGTTCTGCAATACCCATATTTATGGAGCCACTATAAAATGAAGTATTTGGGAGTATGGATGAAAAAGGATTCTTTTATGGCAGTTAAGGATATGCAGGAAGACTAAACAAAAGATACTGAGAAACTGGAAGCTCTTGTTTATGGATATGGATAGCAAGATGCGAGCAGTGAAAATGGCTTTATCCCCTTTAGTTTTATACGTGGGTCAGATATATTTTTATCAATCCGAGGAGAAATTGTAGACAATAATTAATAAAGAGTTTAAGGACTTAATCTGGGAGGGAAAGAGGGCAAGGGCTAAGTGGGGCAAGTTGGTCCTTCCAATAGAACTAGGTGATTTAGGATTACCTCATTTGAAGGGATATTTTAGAGCTACATGGTTAAGCCTAATATACTTAACACAAACAGAAAGCTGTAATTAAAAGGATGATGATGAAGCAGGGGGGGGATTTAAGAAATAAGAAGAGACACAGATTTTGGATTTAGATCTTTAAGGAGAATAATTACAGCCATATATAATATTATATTCATAAAATAGGAGAAAGTGCTGTATGAACAAAACCAACATGAGACTGGAGAAATGAAATTTTATTAATAGGGATGACTGCAATTAGTGGTACAGAGAATAGACAAGAGGGGGCTGAAATTTACTGGAGAAAACTGGCGAAGAAAACAAGGTATTGGGATCAAATAACTAGACAGGGAAAGGTAATAGAATGGGAAAAGGCCAAGAAGATATTTGGACTGCAGGCTAGAGACTGCCTTCCCTATTATGGATTCATAACAGAGTATAGGCAAAGAGAAAGGGACAGGAGATGCTAAATTAAAAAAAATACTCTGATAGAGTTTTAGTTGAATCTAGAACAGACGCTGCTGTTAAAAAAGGAATAATTAGTAAGGCATGTAAAATGTTGCATGATTATAGCAATCAGTAAAAAGAGGTTAGAAACGATTAGGAAGACAGTCTGGATAAGCAATTCATAAGGAAACAATTGGGAAAATATGTACAGCTCCCAAATATGCAACAAAGTTTAGAAGATTTACGATTTTTGATTGGAAGAGTTTACATAGGTATTTTTATACCCCAAGTAGACTCCAAAGAATTTTCCTCAGGTAGATGCCAAATGTTAGAGATATGATGGGGAAGAAAGAAGTAACTGGGAACATATGTTTTTTGAATGTAATGAGATGGCAGACTTTAAAAATTCCCAAAATATTGGGTGAGCAAATGGGTGTAACTAAGGAAATTATTTTTTTAGCTTGGATACAAGATCTGAATTTCCAAGACATATTAAAGACTTGTTAAGTTTAATTTTGGTGGCGGCCAAAAAGCAGTTACTAGAAAATGGAAATTAAAGTCTATACCAACTAAAGTACTGAATATTGCAGCAGAGATAAAAGAAGTGAAAGTGGGATCTTTATAAAAGGGTAGTAACAAATTACAGAAATGGAAATTGTTGGAAAAATACATGTAAAATAATATTTTGAAGGAGGAGTGGGGTTTAAGGGAAGGCAAGAATATAACAATTTATTTAATGGTTACAAATGCATTCAACAAATCCAACCGATGGCAGAACAACCTCATAAAAACACGGCTTACTAGGTTAGCGCTTTCATGGTATAGACACACTTCATCAGACCATAAAGAACATTCAAAGACTTCAACAATATATAGTCCAATTTTTAAATTAGCACCAGTTACATCATCATACTGATTGGACACTTAATGCTTAAAAGAACAGTACATTGTTACTGACATCCTAAAATATTGAATGTCTACTTCATTATATAAGACATATTTCACCATGCTTATCTTAGTTTAAAACTATAAGGTATCAGCATGTAAACAGTAAAAAATCCTAAGAACCATAATAATAAACATTAAAATCTTTTATGACATTTAATATTGTGCAAATAATACTTAAATAATGGTCTGTATTTCAAAAAGGGTTTAAGAGGTACCCTGTCATTTAACTTTCTTCCCTTGTGTGGCCTTAGTTGGATAATCCACCTACTCTCCGATGTTTCTGCAGAATTACTAATATCACTCCCTCTCTCATTTTCATGAACATTATCCACAGCCATAAACCTAAATGTGTGCGAAGCATCATTATTACAAACATGCTTCGCCAGTGCATTGGTACATTCACCTTTCTTAATTTTCAACAGATGCTCCGTAATCCAGAACCTTAATTTCCTATTAGTTTTGCCAATGAAAAAACATGAGCAGATGTTACAAATAGCTAAACAGACCACATTAAAACTATTACAATCGATTCTAACTTATTTGGTGTTGATAATTTATGTAATGGTGGTTTGATGATAGCTATACAAAAGAATACTTATGCTGTATACTGTTTGTAACTGGGAACGTACCAATATGTTTTTTTTTTATATAAATGTATATTTGCCTATGTCTTAAGTTATAAAATGGAATAAATGTGTTAAAAATAATAATATGCTCATAATATCCATTTATACCTGTCGTTTTGTACTAATCAGGTGTTTGGCTTTTATGCTCTTGAGCATTGCTTGGGTTGAATAGCCCACTTAGCTGAGAATGAGTTACCTTAATGTTAACCTGATAAAGTTTGAGACCAAGCAGATCTTTTATTTTTCATTGTTGTTGCCTTTTACGGTTATTATTTATTTATTTAGTTTATACATATATATATATATATATATATATATATATATATATATATATATATATATATATATATATATATATATATATATATATATAGATATATATATACATATATATATATATATATATAGATATATATATATATATATATATATATATAGAGAGAGATAGATATATATATATATATATATATATATATATATATATATATATATATATATAGATAGATATAATTAACTGGGTAAGTGAGCTGGTCCAAGGCAAAGGCAATAACTAGTAAGAAATGCACTTATGAATACAAAGAAAGAAAAAAACACTGCCATTAAGGCATTTGACAAACAATCATGAAGAAAAACATAGCATTGGGATGACAATGAATAAGTGAAACATTAACCAACTTTACAACAATGCATACAATATTAATGCTTAATCATCCAATTTAAACTTCATTATAAATGTAGAATTATATCTAATCATATTACACAGCTCGCAACACGTAAGATTTTACTACAGTAAAATGTAATAGAAATCAGCCTGTGAATAATAAGTGACTGTACAGCAAAAGGGGAGGTGATAATTATATTTGCATCAGTCTTGTTGTCCTAAGTTGTACCAAACAAGCTAAACTTGCATATTCTGGAAACAACAGAGACCCCCAAGACAGAAATGCACTCCACCACCACAACACAACACCAACACCAGAACACATAGCTCACTACCACGGTGTGCCCCTCAACCTAAGCCCTTAAGGCAAAACACTTTGCCCAATGTACTAATCATAGCAGACTCAATTGTGAGGCACACTGATGTCCCACTCACTAGGTTAAACAAGGAGACGGTGACAGTTAGTTGTCTATCAGGTACCAGGATCCACCACATAACACATGCACTCAGGTCCCTCCACAACAAGTACAAATATGACTCAGTCATTGTCAATGTGGGTGTGAGTGACCTGAGACATACCTCCCTGGACTACATGAAAAGAGATGTCATGGAACTCTCAGATTATGTGGCTCAGGCAGTTATGACCCGAGCCATGAGCAGTATTCTACCATCACCCAGAATTATACCACACTACGAGCAGAAAATGATTGACTTCAACAATTGGTTAAGTTTCTGGTGTCATTCTAAGGGGATCTGTTTGTCTGGGATGACATGATCGACAAACCTTGATGCTTTGCCAGAGATGGCCTGCATCTGTCACCCTTGGGATTCTGGGTACTGGGTAATGCTCTTTCCACCCCATATAGTGCTTTTTTTAGGCAGTATTCTAAAGACCAAAATTCCACCATAACAGCTACAAACAAATGTAATCTGAGGGTCACGCTGCTCCACGCTAGAAGTCCAAATCTCAAGAAGCACTAGCTCAAAGCTCTCCTCAAAATGGAGAATTTTGACATATGTGCTGTAACAGAGACCTGGTTTAAAGAAGCAGAAAGCACCCCTGCACTCCCAGGCTACAACTCATTCCATACCTTTCGGCCTCAGAATATGGCCAGAAGCTCCAAAGGTGGTGGTGTCTCCATATTCTTAAAGGATACACACACCTCTGGACTGGTAGCTCAGCATAATGCATCTGAGATATTTCAGGTACAATTAACATGGGTAAGATGGTGATACAAGTCATAGCCTGTTACTGAACCCCAAACACGTCCCTAGACTCACTCAAAATTCCTAAGCACCCTGGAGTCTATCAAGGTCCAACCCAATACTCTCATACTGGGTGAAATCAACTACCCATCCATCAACTGGGAAAACTATTCAAGTGCCAATGTACAGGCCAAATGCTTTCTGGAATTTATCAGTTCCAATGCCCTGGACAAGCTCAGTCTGACCCCCACTAGAGGAAGCAACGTCATCAACCTGGTTATCACACATGGGAGGCCATTGCTCCACACCTATAGTCAATTCCTCCCTGGTTAAATCCAACCACAAACTGATCACCATGGAAATCTCCATCTCACCTAGAACCTCTGCTATAGCGAGCACCCTGAAAAACTTCTCTAAAGCCAACCTTGGGCTCCTAAAACAGAGATGGCTAACTTCTCAGCACCCATGCCAATGGAAAATAGCTTCATGACTGCAGAATCATGCACCAATGCACTGTACGAGCACGTACACAAATGCATGGACTTTGGCATACCAAACAGAACTAAGAAGCTCTCCTCCAAAAAAAGGAAGCCAATCTGGTAGTCTCCAGCCATCAATAAACTCTACAACAGGAGGAAGAAACTGTTACAGAAAAAATTAAAGTCACAAAACTGGAAAACCTCCCTTATCAGTCTCAACAGAAAGATGAGATCCCTTATCAAATCCTCTAAAGCCAGCTATGAAGGCAGAATTGTGGTTGACACCAAAAACAACCACAAAGCCTTCTATAGCTATATCAAAAACCTCCAAGGCAATACCCAGATTTGCTCTGAGTTATTGCACAATGTCACCTTTTATACTGAGCCAACAGATATAGCCAACATACTGGCCAACAGATTCAGTGCCAACTTTACCCCCCAAGGGCCCTATCACAATACCAAAAGAAAGTCTAGTACCCACCATTTCTGTGGCACAGGTAAAAGCTGTATTGTCCAAAGCAAAGAATGCAGCATCCATAGGGCCTGATAATATCCCAGGCTGTATGCTACATGACCTACAAAATGAATTGGCACCACATCTGTGTGCTCTGTTCAATCACAGCCTTACCTCAGGCTATGACCCTAATGAATGGTGCACTGCTACTATCATCCCGGTTCATAAAGGGGGAGGTACTACAGACTGGTAACTATCGCCCCATTAGCCTGATGAGTCTGGTATGCAAAGCTATGGAGTGCATCATCATGGTCCTGCTTAACAAAGGTATAGACAATCTCCAAACTCTTGACCCCACATAGTTTGGCTTTGTCAAGTGGAGATCCTGCCTGCTGAACCTGGTTGACTTCTTCGAGGCAGTAACCAAGGCTGTGGATGAGGGTAAGGCAGTGCATACAGCCTACCTTGACCTGGCCAAGGCCTTTGATACCATTCCCCACACAGGTATCATTGATAAAGTCAGCAAACTAGGCATCAACCCTTTCATCACTAGCTGGGTTGCAAACTGGCTCATAGACAGGACCCACAGAGTGAAAGTTGTGGATTCCAAGTCAGAGTGTCGACCAGTCATGAGTGGAGTCCAACAGGGCACGGTCCTGGACCCTCTCCTGTTTGGCATCGACTTCTCAGAAGTTCAGGCCAACACAGAAGGACTCTGGCTGACCAGGTTCACTGATGACTGCAAGCTAGGAGTCATTATCATCTCCACAAGTGATTCAGATATCCTACAAAAGGGCCTTTCTGAGACCAATTACTGGTGTTTGAACCATGCCCTGAAGCTTATCACCAAAAAATGCGTTGTCATCCCCTTTGGAAAAAAAATCAGTTCCCATGAATTATCACGTTGATGGGAGCCTACTGAACACTGAAGGGGCCATAAGAGATCTGGGCACCCAGGTTGACAGCCACCTCACCTTTGATCACCACATTGCCATTGTGGTCAGAAAGTCCTTCTATGTGATACATCTTATAACCAAAGGTTTCGCATCCAGGAAGAAAGAGGTCATCATCCCTCTCTACTCATCCGTCATTAGACCAATCATCGAATATAACACCCCATTTGGCATATACCTGACCAGACACCTACAACAGCTGGACAAGCCACAAAAGTACCTCACAAAAAAGATCTTAGGCCTTAAACACATGTCCTACATGGACAGACTCAAGAAACTTCAGCTGTTCTCAGTTTCTTATTGTCTACTTAAGGGTGATCTCTGCTTGACTTACAAAGCCATGTCTGACCCAGCTCTACTTGAAATGCTACACCGAAAGAAATCCCAATCACCCTCATGCCACAAGCTCCAGAGATCACAACCTCATTACCACAATTAACAGAACATGCTGGAGGGACAGGTTAATTTCCCAAAGACGGACCATGCTCTGGAATAAGCTTCCCATTCATTTTAAGCAGAGCACTTCGCTGGCCATGTTCAAGGAGTAGATGGGTAACAGAAAGTTCACCCCAGGGATCACTGTAGTTGCCCAACTGGATAGGGGCTCTGTGAACTTATATCAGGTGGCATGTTGTCTGGACAATTGTTTTAGGCTGGGCTTGTAAAGGCTCCAGGGACATTAGCCTAGTACACACCTATGAACCTATGAACCTGTGAATGGAACCTCCAGTACAGTGGAACCCAAGAACTAGTACAACATTATGTTAACATAGTTGCACTACTACATTCATCACTGAAAACCTTGGCTGCTTAATCGCCTAACCTCTCCAGCTTATAAACTCAAACTTACTGCCTCCCCATCTGCCCTCTCCATTCCCTACTACATACAGTATCTAATATCCACTTCTCCTGTTATTAGCTCTTCTATTGCAGACCTTCGCATTCTATAATTTATATTCACTTAACTGTTACAATTTCCCTCCATACCTGTATATTCTGTGTTTGTTGTTTTGGCTGGAAAACATTTACCCCCCCCTATTAACACTTGTATTATACATTGTTTACTGCCATTCCTACTTCTGTTTAAACCTTCTTGTAAACAAGTGCATATTTTTTTACATCTATGTTATGCTAAGTCACTGTACTGTATAACTTTAGCTACATCTTCAGTTTTACTTTATTGTTATTGCTATGTATATAACCGAAGCTGAGACTGCAAATAGTCAAATTTTATCAGTGCTCTATCCCGATAAACAAAAGTAGAATAAAATAAATAAATAGATGCATGTATCTATATCACTTGCATTAACTTTACTTGTACATATGGTCTCTGAATGTTTTCTTGAAAGTCACTAGTTAGTCTATAGTGCTAATGTTCTCTGGGAAATTATTCCAAACAGCTGGAACTATTCTGGAGAGCATTCTTTCTCACAATACCAAGTGTGACCGGGGGCCTGTTTAACTGAATACCATAGTTTTCTCATGAGCATAAGACTGGTTTCTAAACTCCTTCTTGCTAAGGAGTGGGGTCTGTAGCAATTATTTAATATTGTGTAGATTTGTGTATTGAGAAATAAAACAGCTCTACCTGTAGCAGATTGTTTGACCTAACAGTAGTATAATGCTTTTGCTTGTTAGTTACATATGTGACTAATGAGTAAAGTACTGCGTGCAGAGAGAAGTGCAGTTAAACAGAGGGACAATACTAATATAGGGAGGCTAGATTTAAGCCAATGGCTAATCTACCCTCTGTGGTCAACAAGTTATAATTTAAACTGAGTTAATTCCTTGTTAACTTGAACTTCTGTATTTTGATCGAAAGATAAGTTTTGGTCTAAGATTATTTCTAGGTACCTGTGTACAGTAGAGATAGTAAGACTGGTAACTAGATGGTCTGTAATGCTGAAGTTAGGGATGTTACTTAATTTTCTAGTGGTACCAACTTGCGTCAGTGTTTTTTTTTTTTTTTTTGCTGGACAGTGTACACTTACAAAGCATTCCATTTAACTTCAAAATCCTTCTAATGTTCTTTATTCAGAATCAATTACCTTTTTTTTTAACCTGATCATGTCAATGTCATCTGTGTACATTATACAGTTAATATGAGACAGATCCCAGGATAGGTCATTAATATATATTGAGAATAACTGAAGGCCCAGGGTTCAACCTTGCTGAATCCCTCATCTTAAGTTTCCTGCTTGAGTGGCATTGTATGATCCAGCCAATCTGAAAGTTTTGTTTTTAAGATAGTTCTCAAACTATTGCATCTCTTTCATGAATAAACCTTTGCCTGATAGCGAATGCAGCAACATAACATTGCCAAAAGTTTCAAAACTCTCTTAAAATCTAAATGGATATAGTTTCTGTAATATTACCTTCCCCAACGTTTGTAGAGATGTGGTCTGCCAGTGAATATATAGCTGTTAAGAGTGTTAAAGATAGGACAGAAATCATGTTGCCTACCTGTGCAAAATGCAAGAATTTGATTATTTACTTTTTTTAAGTATTTTAGCAATTGGACAGAGGTTGACAACTGGGCAAAAGTCAAGTCAGTGGAATATTCGTAGCATGTTTAAAGCTATAAAGGATTTTTTTCTAATTCACAGACTAAAAGTATGTGCCAGAGCCTTACTGAAAGTATAACTAGATAGTTTTAAAATGTTGGTATGTAAAGTGTGAAACTCAAGGTGGTAGCCAGAGTGTGTGTTTTCAATGAGTTTTGTATCTCTTTTTTGGTAATGGCCTTGTGTGGATAGCACACTGGCATTTGTATTGTGCCAGAGTTCTGGGTATGAATCTTGATCATAAGCTGACTCTAAAGGGGACTGTGTGTTAGCAGTTGGTAAGACATCTTACTTCCACCTGAGGAACATTTCCCTGATCAAACTGCTTATACCATCACCTGATCTCGCTATTGCAGATAATGTGGTAGCTTTTGTTGCTCTAGATTACTGCATTACCTTTCATTTTGGTTTTATGGATTGTGCCTTGTTGCTTATGCAGGAGAAAAAAAAACATGGCTAGGTTATTGTTTGGTATTTCCAGGACCATTTAAATAACTCCAGTTTTGTTGGATCAGCACTGGCTTCAGTCACTACTAGATGTGTCTTAAAGACTTTAACTTACACCTACCTTGTTTCTTTATAATCTGAGCACTGCTTATGTTAAGGAGTTACTAAGAACCTATATCATAAATAGACATCCCATGTCATCAAGTAGAGGACTGCTGGCTGATCTACAGGATAGATTATGGCACAGTATAAAGACAAAATGATCAATTTTAACAATTGGCTAAAGTATTGGTGTCATTCAAAGGGGATCCAGTGTCTGTCAGCCTGGGATGACATGCTCGACAAGCCACGTTGCTTCGCTAGGGACGGCTTGCACCTGTCATCCCTGGGCTTTCGAATACTGGCTAAGGCTCTTGCTACCCCCATAGTGCCTTTTTTAGGCAAGGCTCAAAAGACAACCCACCTCCATAGACAATACAAGGAAAAAGAAACTAAGGGTAATGCTGCTCAATGCCAGAAGTCTAAACCTCAAGATGCACGCACTCGAGGCTCTCCTCAGTATGGAGAATATTGATATCTGTGCAGTAACAGAAACCTGGTTCAAGGCTCTCGAGAGCACCCCAGCACTACCAGGTTATACCTCATACCATGCTTTTCGGCCCCAAAACTCGGACCGAACCACAAAAGGAGGGGGAGTATCCATATTCATCAAAGATACCCACACCTCCAGGTTAGTGGCACTGCACGAAGCATCAGAGACCATCCATGTGCAACTAACAGTGGGCAAAACTGCCTTTCAGTTTGTAGCCTGCTACAGACCACCCTCCCAAACTCAAGAACCCCACTCTGCTTTCCTGAGAACACTAGAAAATATGAAGGTCTCTCCAAACACCATTATATTGAGTGACTTCAACTACCCAAACATAGACTGGGAGCACTACTCAAGCCCCAACACCCTCGCCCAATGGTTCCTAAAATTTATAAACTCAAATGCTATGGAACAACTGGTCACCACTTCCACAACAGGAGAAAACATATTGGACCTGATCATCACCAACATGGGGACTCTATCTTCCATACCAGAGGTATACCACTCATTGGTAAGATCTGACCATAAATTAATCTCACTGGACATCCATATCCCGTCCCCACCCCCAGCCAAGGAAATCACGGTGAAAAACTTCTCAAAAGCAAATTTCACACTTCTCAAAACCAAGGTAGAATCCTTCAAAGCCCCCGGGCCAGTGGAAAATACGGCCCAAACCGCAGAATCCTTTACAAACGCATTCTATGGACACCTACAGAAATGCATGGATTGTGCTATCCCAAATAAAACCAAGACTCCCTCCTCCAAAGGCAGGAGACCTGTCTGGTGGACCCCCAGCCATAAATAAGCTATACAACAGAAGGAGGAAGCTACTACATGATAGAGCAAAATCCCAAAAAGGGAAAGCATCTCTGATCAGTACTAGCAAGAAACCACAATCCCTCATAAAAAAATCTAAGGCCAGCTTCGAAAGAAAAATTGCAAAAGATGCTAAAGATAATCACAAGGCCTTCTTTAGTTATGTCAGGAACCTGGGTGGCAACTCCCAGATATGCTCTGAGTTAGTGCAAAATGACAAAAAATACACTGAACCCACAGACATTGCCAACATCCTGGTAGACAGGTTCAGTGAAAACTCCCCCCCAAAAGAGCAAATGTCTATCCCAACAGAGTGTAGCCTCCCTGACATCACATATGCACAGATGAGAGCTGCCCTCTCCAAAGCAAAAAACACAGCATCAGTGGGACCGGACAATGTCCCGGACTGCGTCTTACACGAGCTCCAAGAAGAACTGAACCCTCACATAAAGTCACTGTTCAGTCTCAGCCTTACTACAGGATATGTACCCAAGGAATGGCGTACAGCAACAGTGGTCCCACTCCACAAAGGTGGTGCCACAACGGACCCAGGAAACTATCGTCCTAGAAGTCTGACTAGCCTGGTTTGCAAAGCTATGGAGCGTATCATCATGGAACTCATAAACAAAGACATTGGGAACCTCCAAACACTGGATCCTACCCAATTTGGCTTTGTTAAGGGCAGATCTTGCCTCTTGAACCTGGTCAACTTCTTTGAAACAGTCACCAAGGCCATAGATGAAGGTAAGGTAGTCCACACAGCCTACCTGGACCTCGCAAAAGCCTAAAACACAATATGCCACTCGGGCATCATAAATAAGCTCACCAGCTTAAATATCAACCCCTATGTCACAAGATGGGTTACAAACTGGCTCAGGGATAGAATCCACATGGTCAGAATTGCAGGTGCCATATCAGACTCTAAACCAATTACAAGTGGCATCCCACAAGGCTCAGTCCTGGGACCTCTCTTGTTCGGTATATATTTCTCTGAGGTACAGGCTAACACGGGAGGACTATGGCTGACCAAGTTCGCAAATGACTGCAAACTGGGTGCCATAATCAACTCGCCGACTGACACAAGCATCCCCCAAAAGGGTCTCACAGAGGCAGATAATTGTTGTCAGAGCCATGGCCTAAAGCTAAATGCCAAAAAGTGCGTAGTCATTCCCTTTGGGAAAAACAAAGTGCCCACAAATTACCACATAGATGGAAATCTATTAAGTACAGAAGAAGTAATTAGGGATTTGGGGACCCAAGTAGATAGCAATCTCTCCTTTGACAATCACGTTGCCAAAATGGTTAGAAAGACCTTCTATATAGCCCACCTTATCATGAAAGGGTTCACATCTAGATCAAGAGAGGTCATTGTGCCCCTCTACTCATCACTCATCAGGCCCATAATTGAATACAATGCCCCATTTGGGATGTATCTTACCCGACACCTGCAGCAACTGGAAAGACCCCAAAAATACAAACAGATGCCCTACGCAGTTAGGCTGAAGAAACTCCAGCTCTACTCAGTTGCTTACCGCCTACTCAGAGTCGATCTGTGCCTGACGTATAAAGCCATGTCCAACCCAGAATTAATGGACATGCTCCACCTCAGGAAATCCAAATCCCTTAGAGCTACACGCTCCAGGGACTTAAACCTCAGCACAGAAATAAATAGGACATGCTGGAGGAACAGATTCATATCCCAGAGGCTCCCCTCACTCTGGAACAAAATCCCAATCCATGTTAGGCAGAGCCCCTCAATGACCCTCTTCAAGAGAAATCTTGACGAGTGGATGGGAGATTGTAGGTTTACCCCTGGGATCTCTTCTGTGTCCCTACTAGACAGAGGCATAGTAAACTAACCTTAAAAGGGCTATCTTCTGTGACCTACTATACAGAGGCACAGTCAAATAATCTAAAAGGGTGGTGAAAGCCAAACACACTCTGGCTAGGCTTATAAATGCCCTAGGGCAGATAGCCTAGTATCAACCTATTAGAAACATCAGAAAAAATCATTTTGGTTATCTTGTGGTCCTGTGGAATTAGCTATCATCTCAGATACAGATGAGTGAATCTCTGAAATCATTTAAAGGTCATGCAAATTCCACTTTTTATTGAGAAGTCTATTTAGAAGATGCAAAGGACACATAATACTTTCAGATTATTAAAGTTTTGACATTTTCATGTGTTTAGATTATTTTATGGCTCATTTTTCTTTGTAATCTCCTCTGCATTATGTTGAAGTTGCCTATTTTCAGCTTGTTGGTTTTGTTTTGTTATGTAAGATACTTAGGAATAAGCCTCAGAATACTCCTAACAAATTAACAATGATAATAACAGATACATCTTTATGATATCTGTTGGTCTAACAAAGTCTCTCCACATATAAAGCCCATGTATTCCATGATTTGATATACAAGCTATGTAAAAGCACTTATCCATGAAGTATACCAGTTTTCTCCCAGCTGTTACTGTGCACTTACCTGTAATTCAAGAAAGACATTACATTTGACATTATATAATGAAAACAAATGTCATAAGAATATATAATTATTGGGCTTGCAGATAACAGCAGTAGCTGACAGAACAACTCATTGTTAAGGGTATTCCCGACTCTTAGGCTACATTAACAAATTATTTGTTATATGTAAGAAGACTCTTCGCAATGGGTCATAAGACACAACAAATTCCATCTAGTGCAAGTCAGGTGTGAGTAGCTGGGGGATTGAGCAAAGCCAAAGCTCAGATGTCTGTGAGTCCCAGAGGACTGACTTCACAGAAGTCACCTGATTTCTTCATCACAGTTCAGACAGTAATACAGGTGGGCACTAAAAATCAAGAAGCCTTAGTATAAATGTCTGCAATGCAACATTCTTGCAATGAAGGAAATCATCCCACTAGTTATATGAGCTTTAGCTACAGCATTTATTTGTTAAGGGTAGGACAACTTAAAGTAAGAAATGATACATTTGATACTCCACTTAACATGTGTACGTCTGGCAGATGCAAGTCTTTCCATCTTTGGAACAAAACATTTGAACGTTGTTCTATATTCCTATTCTCAGAGAAACACCTTATCTGTTAGTGCGCACCCAGCCTGTATAGGACCCTATCCCCTCCAGATTTCCCCACAAAAAAAAAAAAAAAAAAAAGTAGAAGGCTAAGGGACTGGTTCAGAGAAACTACAAGTGACACTTTCAGAGCAAATTGTGGTTTCATACTGATGGTGACTATATACTTATGAAAGACCATTCATGGAGCCCTACACATAAGGAAATGAAGCGAAGAGCTGTAACACACTGTGATGAATTGTCAGAATTGTTTTCCAGAGGTTATCTTACACTTTTTCAAGCATAATGTGGACGACATTAAATTTGCTGATTTCTGCTCTCCCATTTATGACTCCATAGCTGCTTTTCCTACCAGAAAGCAATACCAGTGCAGTTTTTTTTTTTTTGTTGTGCTGGCAGCATAGCAGAGTTTGTGTTTTTTCTTTTCCTTTTTTAATCCTTTTTCTCCATGGTTGTGCAACCATGAAGACTATATGGAAGTAAGGAGGTGGGTTGGGTGAATCACCCCACAGGATTGCCCTCCTGCATGAAATTTGTTTTATTGCTAGTTGTGCTTATTTGAATCCTCAGCCAGTTTGCCTCACCAGTGTTAAGTTTCAGGGAGTTTTCTCTCATTGTAGTTATTGAAAGATTTTCTTTCTAAGTGATGAATTTCAGTGTTGCTGAGCCAGTAGGCTCAAATAACAGTCAGGCAAGAAGGTTTCCCATGAGGTTAAGGTCCCAGAGGAGAGAGAGGTTCTTCAGAGGAGATTGATGATGCAGCATTGCATAACCAACTGGTATTGTTCCACAGTTCTGCTGTCCACAACATCATGAAATGTGGAAGCTGCTAGTGTGAACCTTCACTGTATGTTGGTGGGGATGGTGTGACTCTTAAGGTGTTTACCTCACAAGCACAAGATATAGGGGTCAATTTTCACATTGGGAAGTTTGGAGGAGTTTAAAAAGGCCTCCTGGATTAATTAGCTCACTAATCTATTATAAATAACCAAGACCCAGAGCATACATGCCCTGAGATAGATCAAAGTCACTTGCAAGCTGGTCAACAATAGAAGCACAGGGGACCACTGCAGCCAAAATAAGTATTTTTTCTACTTAGATGCATATACCTGTGAAGTGGATATTTTCCTACCTGCCTTGATCAACCTTGAGCCCCATACCATCAGATCTAGTGAAACAAGTTGGGGGCGTTGCATCAGTGGTTAAAACAAAAGGAGGTACTAGTTATACATACAACTGATGGTCACATTCATGGTTAGTGGGTGTTGTCTATACTGCTAACGCCCATAGAACAGAACTGTAACTAGGGCAGAGTAAAGGGGGAGGTTGTCCCATGTGCAAGCTATTGGGGACACAATCAGCAGATGTAGTTGGAGTACATGAGCAGTACCAGTATTTATTTAAGAAGCTGCTTACTAAATTTGATGTATTTAGTAGCTTACTGTTTTAGTAACTTCTGTAGCAAAGAGGTTGTGCTGCTACAGTTACTAACACACACACATAAAGAAGCTACAGTATCTCCCGCTGCTTCTTCAATGAAAACTAGACTGCTCTTGCACCCCACTGGGGACTTTTTTCTATTTTTTGGTCTTCAATTTTCTTTTGAAAGACCTTTTGTTTGGTCCTGAATTATTGGGGTAGCATTCTGGGGCACTGCTTAGGACACCAGATGACCTAATTTCATCTTATGGTCCTGCCACAATAACTGAAATCATATGCTTCTTGTTCACCAAAGGGGAACAAAAATGAGTTGTGCTTCTTCACTGATTTTTGCAATGAAAAATAATCTCAGTGGGAATGGTGAGAATGCATTCAAAAACCTCCTGTGACACAGTTGCGAGAAAGCATCCACCACTATCTCCCCCTTCTTCTGCTACAACATGCAGAAGAGGGGAGAAGACCTCATTCTTCTGAGTGGCAAGCAGGTTTGTCATTGTCCATACACCTCCTCTAAACTCTGACATCTCAGACAGGAATGGGTGTCAGTGTGTGTGTGTGTGTGTGTGTGTGTGTGTGTGTGTGTGTGTGTGTGTGTGTGTGTGTGTGCTTCCATGTGTCTGTGTAGATACAACTGTGGGGGAACCACTAGCCACCAGAAAAAAACCCTATACTAGTGTCTTAATGGCACTTAAACAGTTATGGTGCTTCAGGGTGGGGACAATACTAGCCACTGGGAAAAACTCTTACTCATGTCTGAGCAGCACTTAAACACTACAGGGATCAGGAGTGGGGAAAACATTAGACACCAGGGATAGGTAGCAAGAAGCAAAAGGCACTAAACAGATTTGAACCCAGTCCCTTCCCACCTCAGATAGTAGTCCTCCGCACTACAACTAGATACCAGGGATTGAGAGTTAAAATTTAAAAAAATGGGGGGGTAGTGAATTGATGAAAACCTTGACACAAGACACCCCTACATTAGCCTGCTGCACTAACTGATAAAGTAATACATGATGCAGTAGTGTTTTTTTAATATGCATATATTAAGGATCATGCGCATTATGCAATCCCAACAAAATGTTGTGAAGTACAATGAAGATGGACAGGAAAAGTTAGGCATGCCTCTCAATTTTGCAGGATAACACAATTTGCCCTAACATCCATTTACTGAAGGATATGACATAAGAAACTCAAATGTCTGGCATTAACGGCTGACTGTAATCACACTCCTCCAATACTCCTCCAACAAAAGGAACTTCACAGATAAAGACAAAAAGTCCGCTGGCTTTACCATAAAGGGATAGTCCTCCAACTAAATACACCACAAGATGTGTATAAAACACAACCTGTTACACCAAGGCAATGGTCAAAAAACCGCAATACCACTCCAGGAACCAACAAAGTTGCGGCTGACTGTAATCATCTATAAACTATCAGGGCAAATGAAAAGAAGATATCTTGGACATGACAACAGAGACAGGTATGGGGTGTGTGTGTGTGTGTGTGTGTGTGTGTGTGTGTGTGTGTGTGTGTGTGTGTGTGTGTGTGTGTGTGTGTGTGTGTGTGTGTGTGTGTGTGTGTGTGTGTGTGTGTGTGTATGTGTGTTCTACTGTGCGTTTGTGGGAGTAGAAAATATTCTGCAGGTGAAGGAGTGCCCATGTTAACATGATGGACTCACTGTTGTTAACTGCCACAGGAAGTACTGATGTGCACTTTTGAGGTAATTAACTGCAATTCATAGACATGCAAATTAGCCAATAATGAGTGAGGTCCTTCCTCATTGTAGCTAATGTGTCTGTGAATTGTGAAATACCACATCATGGTAACAGGGACTTTTCATACTGGACCTTACTGAGATGCAGTAACTCCTTGATGAATCCTCAGGATGGTGTCTGCAGTTGTGCCTCACCCTTTAGTTTCCTGCTTCTGGCATCTGCACACATTGATTTCCATTTACTATACCCAGCTGTTCACAACCAGATATTCCTTGTCTACATGGCTACTCAATGACATAACGTAAAAAAAAAAATTGTACTTTCTTTTTAAACACTCAGCACAATTTAATCTGACTCAGTGGTTCTAGTTTATGATCAGAACAAACTTGCAACAAAGCATTTGACTCAGATATTGAATTGTGATGTGTACTATTATAATCATCTTTTAACTGTAGTAGTTTTACTTTGAAAAGAAAATACTGAGTCCAGTGAAGATATTGTGTATTCTCTGCAAACAAATGAAATACATTCACAAACAAGTAATTCATGTTTTGTGTGTCAACTAGGGCATTAAACACATTTAAGTTTGCAGAGTCATTATTTCTGTTTGAGTCAATCACTTGCAAAACAGGTCACTGACTTTTTTTCCTTAACTTCATACCTGAGAAAAATAGTTGGGTTTCCCACACATCCTTCACTCTCTATTTGCTCAAAAAACCTAGGAGTTTCTGTATGATTAAACTAGCAATACCTGTAGGTATCTAACTTTGTCTGTTCCTGTTTATATTAGTAATTGCAAAACCATGCCAAATACAAGCTACTGAAAGATTTTATCGTAAAACGTACATGATATGCAACACAGCTGCATTGCTACATGTCCTCTGCCTCATGCAGCTAAAGAACTATTATATGCTCTTCATATAGTAAATATTTATATATCATATTTTCATATTTCTCTAAATATCTCAGCAACCAAGCAAAGTAGACAGAACTGCTTAGCATCATTTGAAAGGTTATGGCTGAAGGAATAAAATGCTGCTATAAATATTTGAGTAGTCTGAGTAGTTAAGATAATGTAAGTTGTTTATAAAAAAATAATATTTTGTAGTATTTACTGCAGTTTATAAAATCCAGTTTAGGGCCAATAATCTAATAACTGCTACCACTGCAAAGATTCATTTTTGCTGAACAGTTTTCCATTTATACTATTGTAAATAGTAACATTTGTTTGAATTGTGAGGGTGTAACTTAATTTTGTCAAAGTCTTAGGCTGCAACCACAGGAAGTTGGAATATAGACTTCCCCAGCTCCATTAGAGAGAATGAGTGAAGAGCTGGACATGACTTTTTATCGTGTTGATGACCTCACCTAAGGTGCTTACTAAGCTGAATGTTTCTCAGTATTAATTATATCTCATACATAACTGTAGCTTTCTTTATCCTATGCACTGGCGTATTTCTTACATTATGTTTTTCATCTTTAGTACAGTTCTAGTATCAACAGATTATAACTTCATTTTAGCTTTAGTCACAAATATGAACATGAGACAGAGAGTGAGAGAAAGAGAGATAGTTTGCATACCCTTTGCAGTTGAACATTGTTAAACTCTTAACTGCACATATTTACATCTGTTTCCAACATCAAATCAGATACTGGCAAATGATTGTTACTTTGCCATTGTTAAGACAATATACAGTTCTGTCACTCAGCAATAAATCATGCAGATTCACAGTCTGTCTTTATACTTTACTTCAGTCAGATAGGCATCAATAGATCGCTGTGCATTGGTCTGTAATGGAAATAAATGGTATGGGTGTGTGTGTGTGTATGTGTGTGTGTGTGTGTGTGTGTGTGTGTGTGTGTGTGTGTGTGTGTGTGTGTGTGTGTGTGTGTGTGTGTGTGCGCGTGTGTGTGTGTACTATATTTCTGTGTGTGTATATATATATATATATATATATATATATATATATATGCAAGCTCTTTTAAGGCTGACAATACCACTTGAATTTGTCTTTAGTACTTCCCAAATCAGACAGCTGTTCTGCAGTAAATTAACAAGTACCTCCATTGCATCATCACCAACCCTGTGAAATAAAATTACAACCTGGGATTCATTATTTCAGTTAATTCTGAGGAGATGCTTTTGCAGGCATTGCTTCCTAAATTTTTGCAATGTTACCTTGAAGAATTAGTGATGTGAGCTGACTGACAGGTAAAATGAAAAGCATAACAAGTAGTTTAACAGCTTTGCAAATAAAGGCTGGTATACTTGGCCATTTATGAAGTATGGAAACGGAGTGAATGCTAATTAGCATACTTCACAAGACCTGTTCCTTGTAGCTTAGACTCGCCATTATGTAGTCTGTGCAACAAGGTTCAAAATATTGTATGCAAATATGGTACTTTCTGGGAGGGATCTATGTAAATTACTTTCTCTGCTAACAACTTGCTTAATGCAGGATTCATAGAACCCTGAATTACATACGTGTGGATCAGGGCAGAGTTTCAAATATGCTAAGTATGTGCTGCATTCTTATGGAATGCACCTATACCTATCTAATAGGTGCAAAACAAGGGAATTCAATCATTTGAACCACAAGAATGAAACTGAAAAACTAATATAGAATATAAGATCTATAATATTAAAATACTATAATACAGAAAATGAAGATTTAAAAAATGCAGTCCATGTAATCATGTTAATTGACAGTCCAATAGCACTTCCTTTATAAAAAAAGATTTGCTAAAAAAACTAAAATTACAAATTGGGTCTCTTTGCACAAGAACTTGTATAGTTATTTATACCTTTTGTACATTTTTAACAAATATTCCCATGTATTACACTTTGTATTAGAATGGGATCCATTAATGCATTACTTAATCTCTGTGTTTATCAGTCTGATCCCTATTCTGGTGGTCCATGCACACAGGTATTCCCAATTGAGCATAAAGGGAGTTTTCCTTTGGCAGGCTGTACAAGTAGGAATAACTACAGCCAGTTGAGTTACCAAAAATGCATGATTTTGCATGCCCATTAAATGCTTGACTAAAGTATGAAAAAAGATGGATTCCATGTTCCATGGAATTTGTAAGCCCACTTTATTATAAAGCACTAATGATGTACTGGATCATAGTTTTTTTAAAGGGCTACAGTCTCAGAATTTATGGTTAAATGATGCATCGAAGCCATCACAAGCTTCACAAAAATGTAAAACCTAACATCCGACTAAGCTTGGCAATGCAATAGTACCCAAATACCCAATATATTAGTTTTTCATAGAAGCAGGGAAAATAACTAACTCTAACACAAAGATTCCTAAAATCATGTATATTCTCTTAAATTGTGCTGTGGTTAACCAATTCACGGAATTTCTGAAGTTCACTATACAGGTTATTTCTATAGTGGAGAAGAAAGATTTTATAAATAGCTGATGTTTTAAACAACTGCTGATTATCATAGGGTTGTAATCTTGATTTTGCAATTGTCAAAAAAGGGAAGAAGCACTTTGCATATACTGCTAAAGAACACAAGTCAGTAATGTATGGTGTATACTCAAATAGCATCAATGATCAACAGTGGGTAAATCCCATTACTTTTAAAAGTATCAAATGATCCGAATCATCCCTGCTCATCAACCTTACATATAAGATTATGCAGCCAAAATTGACATTTGTGTTCCCAATCTACCATTTTAACCTTTTAATAGCTATATCTAAATGATGTGAGCCCCACTGAGGAATTGCTCTACCCCAGATTTCCCATGGGTATAGAATATTATATAAAGTATTTAAACGTAATGTATATGTGATATTGTATACATTTTCAACATTTTTGGACGTTTATTGGTGTACTAGCTAAGTGCCCATGGGGTGTTACTCTGTAAATGTTTTGCCTCTAGTTTTTCCCATGAATGGAATTATTTGATTGCAAAGTGAATAAATGATGGATAGTGAAAGCCTAAGCATAATTTTTAAACTCTGGAAGTATGAACCCCAATCTTGCATAGTGATATACTACCAAACAACAGTGCTCTTCATTTTTTCTTGTCCCATACAAAACTATGTGTTAATGTGATTATTTCATTTAACCGTATATCGTTCTTAAGCACACTTATGTGTTAGAAAATATAGAACAGCTAAGGGGCCAACAACATTTTAATTGTGACTGTTTGACCATTAGCAGTATAATGCCCAATATCTAGTGGTTAACAGCTGTCAAGGAATAGGAAAATATGCTTCTGTGATCAAATGTTGTAAGCTGTCATATTAAAAGGGGTCAATCCTGATTTACTTAAGTTACATCAGAGCCCCAAGTGATTATCAAATGTTTCTAATAGTTTCACTATTAATGGCAGTTCCTCATTCAGATTTTGAGTGAGTATCAGTCATCCAGGAATATCATAATTTTGGTTTCTATTCCCATGAGGGTCCATCTTTTTAATCTAAGAGTCTTGTTGATAATTCTTTTGAAGTGCTCTCTCTTTAGGAGAAAGAGAAAAAGCAACAGGGGACAGACTTGCCTAGTAACTTTCTCTAATAGGAACTCATCTGAGAGAAGACCATTTGTTAAGATCCTAGATTTGGAAGAATGATACACGTTTTGTAATACCTGAAATTCCCAGTTGGAATTGCAGAACTATCATTACTTATTATATAAACTAAATTGCCATATCAAGGAATCTAATCCATTTTTGAAGTCAATCAACAAACAAATTGCATAAATCTTTGATATACAAACTGAGCATCCAAATATGATCTGCACTGGAGTGACCTTTGACAAATCCTACCTGGAAATGAAGTATAGGTTTAAGTAGCATTCTTTGCATTCTAGTACAGATTTTAAGGGTCTATATTATATCATTGAACGCTTAAAAAAGCGAACGCTGATTGATCGATCTAATTTAAGCTCTCGAACTGTCAGATCAGTGATTTTTAGGGAAAAAATCGCTGATCCAAAACTGCACACACCTCTAACCCACTTACCTTAACACAAACCCTAACCCTAACCCTAAGGTCTGTCATCACCTCACCTGCTCCTAACTCACTTAAGTCCACTCAATCGCACATACACCTAACCTGAGCCCTAACCCTAACTCACCTAAATCACCCTAACACTCACATCCACACAGTCGCACACTTACCTGAATCCGACCGGTAACCTTTCACCATAACACTGAAAATACCTTTAGCAACAGAAACGGACAACCAAATTCTTTCCCTAGGAAAAAATTTGAGTTTCAAATAAGTTTGATCAATCAGCATTCGCTTTTTTAAGCGTTCAAGGATATAATATAGACCCAGATTTTAAATCAACATTTATAACAGAAACTTTACTGGAAAGGCTCATCCAGATTCTGCTACAGTTTGCTGTGAGGGAAAGGTTAGTTTGCTTTTTATTTGTTGTGTTTTGTATTACTTTATTGCCTTTTTCTATTTTGTATACTGTGATTTGTTTTCTTTACATTGTTTTACTTGTATTCTGCTTTTAACTGCATACTAAAACTTGAAAAGAGACCACAGCTCTGTCTCTTGGGAGTCACACAGAAATTTTTCCCACCCACCCACCTGGTTACTGTTCTGTTCTTAGACACCACTGTCTTTCTAGTTGCCTGCCCCTTATGTTTAGATTTAGGGTCACTTGATAATGACCTACCTGACTTTATTAATAGCCAGGTGTTGACTGACTCTGATGATCTTGTTGGCCCTGTTATTGTTACTAGCAAGACAAGGGATTCTAATGTTTATAATTTTTCATCTGTTGTTATTACCCGTGACATTGTGGATGTTTTGGCTAAAGGACACACATATGTTCCAACGCAACAACTTGATTTGGTTAAAACCATCATAGATATTAAAACTTTTACTAGGAAGTTGAACTTTAATCTAATGATGAGTGACACTATGAATGAATCATGTACTGACAAATTTTATATATCTAGTACGTATAACCCCCCACTACATCCGGTGTTACAAATTTTTGAGCAAATGTGCGAACTGGATATCAGACAAGCCATTAAAAAACGATTTAAAACTAATGTTATTCACCATGCAAGTAGGGTCGAACATGAATATTTAGACTATATTAAGTCACAAGATATTCGTATATGTAAACCTGACAAAGGAGGGGGTCTAGCCATTTTTGATAACATCGATTACCAAGAACGTATGGTGGCACTGCTAGATAATTATGCTTATGAACTGAGCTCACACTCAGAAGTCAATAAAGCATATAGTGTAATAAAAAACTGTATTGAGGACATGTTTATAGATGGTAGGTTAGAACAAAATATCTACAATTACATGTCGACATCATACCCAAGATACCCATACTTATTTGGTATTCTGAAGATTCATAAAAATGTAATAAATCCATCTATGAGACCCCTCGATGATAGCCATGGTTCACCAACATACCCCTGCGCTAAGGTGGTAGATTTTATACTACAGAAATACTTGACACATGAGGACCAAATTTGTAAGGACTCGTGGTCCTTCTTAAAGAAAATTGATAGTCTACAGTATAACGCAAATTACAACTTTCTTACAGTAGACGTGAAAGACCTTTATACTTGTATACCACACAACCTGGGGACCAAGTGGGTAGGTTTAATGCTTAAGAAAAATGGAGCCCCTGCTTTTGAAATTTCCCTGGTGACTGAATTACTTGAGCTTATACTGTCTAATAACATCTTCATGTTAAGGAATGACTTCTATTTACAAAAAGTGGGGGTCGCTATGGGCTCACCTTGTGGAGCGAGCATAGCGAACCTAGTAATGGCTTACTGGGAATTGGAATTTGTGTTTAAAAACGTTAGTCTTAGGGATTGCATAGTTTATTATACACGTTACTTAGATGATATATTTATTCTTTTAAATGGTGACCTAGAGGCTAGCAAAAACGTGCTTGAACAATTCAACCAGTCAACCCAATTCTTGCAATTTACATCTACATTTGATACAGAAGCAATAGCCTATCTAAATATTTGGCTAGCCAAGAATAGAGAACTGGGTTGTTTTGTAGCTAAGATTCATAGGAAGAATACATATTCCAATACATTCCTACATTTTTCAAGTTGTTATACCCATCATCAGAAGCAGTCAATCATCAAGGAACAGTTAGTAAGAGCTTCACGCATAGTTAGTCAGGAAGAAGAATTCATAGATGAATGCTATTTCTTGAAAAGCATGTTTTTACATCGTGGTTACCTAGAGACCCTGTTAGATAGTTTAATTGATGAGGTTAAACACAAGAGAACTATCAGTATGTATAAACCCATTTTAGGTGTTAAATACATTACGCCTAAACAGATTGGGTCATCAAATACAATGACTATAGACAATAATAGTAATCACATTTCTGTAATTACTAAAGATTTTCGCACAAGTTTTATTACTACATACTCTTTACATAGTCATTTTTGCACTGACATCATCCAGAAAAATTGGGATTTGTTTAAAACTAACCCCAATATTTACAGTAAAATGGGTGATTTTCCTAGTGTAATCTTTAGGAATGGTAAAAACTTAAAGCAACTACTAGAACAACAACGTCATAATTACCCCAGAATTACAGGGATGGATAAATGCCAAAGTTGTAACTTTTGTAAATTTGTAGAAGTAGTAAAGTTTTTTACTATTAATGGGTTACAATTCAGAATAAAATTAAGGTTCAACTGTAATTCTAGAATGGTTGTTTACTTGGCTAGGTGTCAATGCTGTCCTGCTTTTTATGTAGGCAAAACGGAGCGTAGGCTCCGTGAAAGAATTTATGAACATCAATATGCTATAAGTAGAAAGAAACTAGATAATGCCCTAGCCAAACACATCCAGGCAAATAGTGAACATAAATTCAAGTTTTTGGCTATTGGTCAGGTATATCAGGACATTAGGGGTGGTCCCATGCCTTTGCAGCTTGAAGAACTTGAGTTAGCCTGGCAAATTAAGCTGAATACATACAATTTTCCAGGTTTAAATGAAACCTGTTCTATAAGCAGTATTTTGAAATTAAAAAAGTCTGCTGAGATGATTGAGTGGTTGTACACCCTCAGTGCTCAGTTTGCACATATCGTTTGTGTTTATGTATGTATAATTAGAGTTTAATTGTGGCTTAGTGTTGTAAGCTATATGGTCTTTTATGTTATAGTTACTTGATAAAGTGTTATGGCCAGTAATCGAGTAGTAATTCGTATAGGTTTTTGAGCTGGTAGACTGTTTTATTATTATTATTTTTATTTTTTATTTTTATTTTTATTCTTATACTTATGTTAATATGTTCAATCTCAGTTGAATGATACACATTTTTTATAACAGCATTTATTGTTTAACTGTATGCCTTTAAGTAAGTAAGGTGTGAGCTATGTTTTAACAGGATTGGTTAAAGTGCTCATCTGAGCCTATTTATATAGGTTTTTAAAACCACTACACTGTTTCTGAAGAAGTTTGCTTATCAGGCAAATGAAAAGCGCTTAAAACATTTCAGTTCAATAAATGCTTTGTTTTTTACTTTGGCAAGTTGTCGTGGCAGAGTTTATTTTGCCTGCCCCTTATATTAATTTGACCATATATCTCATTTCCTCTCTGTTTTTACTGGCTGGTGTGATAAGTACAAAATTATCATTTTGTGAAATCACTCCCCTTCAACTATTTCAATTTATTGGCCATCCTACTGTATTCCATAGTACCATAATACAAAAGTGACCACCCCTTTCAATCTATCTTGCTGTTTTAAAATACTTATTTGGTATTCTGAAGATTCATAAAATGTAATAAATCCATCTATGAGACCCTCATTGATAGCCATGGTTCACCAACATACCCCTGCGCTAAGGTGGTAGATTTTATACTACAGAAATACTTGACACATGAGGACCAAATTTGTAAGGACTCGTGGTCCTTCTTAAAGAAAATTGATAGTCTACATTATAACGTGAATTACAACTTTCTTACAGTAGACGTGAAAGACCTTTATACTTGTATACCACACAACCTGGGGACCAAGTGGGTAGGTTTAATGCTTAAGAAAAATGGAGCCCCTGCTTTGGAAATTTCCCTAGTGACTGAATTACTTGAGCTTATACTTTCTAATAACATCTTCATGTTAGGGAATGACTTCTATTTACAAAAAGTGGGGGTCGCTATGGGCTCACCTTGTGGAGCGAGCATAGCGAACCTAGTAATGGCTTACTGGGAATTGGAATTTGTGTTTAAAAACGTTAGTCTTAGGGATCGCATAGTTTATTATACACATTACTTAGATGATATATATATTCTTTTAAATGGTGACCTAGAGGCTAGCAAAAATGTGCTTGAACAATTCAACCAGTCAACCCAATTCTTGCAATTTACATCTACATTTGATACAGAAGCAATAGTCTATCTAGATATTTGGCTAGCCAAGAATAGAAAACTGGGTTGTTTTGTAGCTAAGATTCATAGGAAGAGTACATATTCCAACACATTCCTACATATTTCAAGTTGTCATACCTATCATCAGAAGCGATCAGTCATCAAGGGACAGTTAGTAAGAGCTTCACGCATAGTTAGTCAGGAAGCAGAATTCATAGATGACTGCTATTTCTTGAAAAGCATGTTTTTACATCGTGGTTACCCAGAGACCCTGTTAGATAGTTTAATTGATGAGGTTAAATACAAGAGAACTATCAGTATGTATAAACCCATTTTAGGTGTTAAATACATTACGCCTAAACAGATTGGGTCATCAAATACAATTACTATAGACAATAATAGTAATCACATTTCTGTAATTACTAAAGATTTCCGTGCAAGTTTTATTATTACATACTCTTTACATAATCAAAAACAAACACCGGCTTGCTGGAATACGGCAATAAAGGTTCCACAGATCCTCTGATGTTCACCACCTGATATTTAATCCACAATACACTGCACACAGGTCTACAAATAACGTATTGACATAAAACCAAAAAACAAAAAACAAAAGTTTAGCGCTTTCATCTGCTTATAGCAGACTTCCTCAGAACAACTCTTGTATGCATGTCCTCTGTATTTAAACAGTATTTGGCGCCAAAATCTGTTGTAAAATTTAAAAATTTAAAGGCATATACTTAATTATATTGCACTTCCTCCATACTCAAATTTATGCTTGTACTAGGGAATTAAAACTTATTATATTCTTCTTATGTTAAAAACTTCTATTATATAGAGTTCTTACATAAAAGCACAAATATATTTATAAAAACTATAAAAAATGTATAAAAATTATTTACAAAATATATGTATACTTTATGAAATATCTCTCTACAAATACTTATACAATATGATAATAAATACTAATAATTAAAAAATAAATGAATAATTAATACATCAATAATACTTTGTATACAATGTAAAATCAATACATTACTGTATGCTATATAAATACAATATGTACTGATGTACAAAATTATTGTGTACTATAGTTCTTTTCCTTTACATAAAAAGTTGCCTAATGCCTGAATGATAATCTGGCAGAGAACTAGTACCTAAATGATAATATGGCAGAAAACTAGTAGAACCTATTTCCTACATATCTCTACATCATGTGGTTTTGAATCATGTTTTTAAAAAAGGCTTGATGCTAATAAAATCATTTAATCCTGGTTTTCTTGTTGCATCCGTAAGCATCTGCCACCAACTCTCTTTACATGCTAAATTATTCTTCCAGTCTCCTCCTCTTGGGTTCAAGAATTCCTGATCTATGATACAGAATAAAAAGGAATGTGTATCCCCTGTTTCTTGGATGTGTCTATACAGGGCATTCTTCTCATCTTTAGTTTTTATTCTATAATAATGTTCATAAATCCGCTTGTTTAACTTTCTTTCTGTCTTCCCTATGTAGAAGGCTGGGCAGGATTTACATAAAGCTATGTATACTACTTGTTTAGTATGACAACATCCTCCCTTACTCTTGATTTTGTTAAAGTTGGCATTTTCTAATCTTATATGTGATGTTGTATAAATAAATTGACATTGAGAACAATTCCCACATTTTCTAGTGTGTGTGTCTATATTCCTATTGTTTTTTTCTTTTCCACCTGTCTTCTCTAATAGTTTCTTTATGTTGGGGGCTGTCCTATATACTATAGTGGGTGTGTTCCCTAACTTTTCTCTAATACCTTCATTCACTGTAATTATGTCCCAACATCTTTCCACAATTTCTTTGATATAATTCACATAAGGTGAATAGGTCAACACACAAACTCTACCTTCCTTGTATACATTATTAACATCCTTTTGAAGTAAAACTTCAGGTCTACCTAATAGTGGGATATATTTTTGATTTAAGTTTAAGAACTCTATATAATAGAAGTTTTTAACATAAGAAGAATATAATAAGTTTTAATTCCCTAGTACAAGCATAAATTTGAGTATGGAGGAAGTGCAATATAATTAAGTATATGCCTTTAAATTTTTAAATTTTACAACAGATTTTGGCGCCAAATACTGTTTAAATACAGAGGACATGCATACAAGAGTTGTTCTGAGGAAGTCTGCTATAAGCAGATGAAAGCGCTAAACTTTTGTTTTTTGTTTTTTGGTTTTATGTCAATACGTTATTTGTAGACTTGTGTGCAGTGTATTGTGGATTAAATATCAGGTGGTGAACATCAGAGGATCTGTGGAACCTTTATTGCCGTATTCCAGCAAGCCGGTGTTTGTTTTTGATCAGTTATACTCTTTACATAGTCATTTTTGCATTGATATCATCTGGAAAAATTGGGATTTGTTTAAAACTAACCCCAATATTTACAGTAAAATGGGTGATTTTCCTAGTGTAATCTCTAGGAAAGGTAAAAACTTAAAGAAACTACTAGAACAACAACGTCGTAGTTACCCCAGAATTACAGGGATGGATAAATGCCAAAGTTGTAACTTTTGTAAATTTGTAGAAGTAGTAAACTTTTTTACTATTAATGGGTTACAATTCAGAATAAAATTAAGGTTCAACTGTAATTCTAGAATGGTTGTTTACTTGGCTAGGTGCCAATGCTGTCCTGCTTTTTATGTAGGCAAAACGGAGCGTAGGCTCCGTTAAAGAATTTATGAACATCAATATGCTATAAGTAGAAAGAAACTAGATAATGCCCTAGCCAAACACATCCAGGCAAATAGTGAACATAAATTCAAGTTTTTGGCTATTGATCAGGTATATCAGGACATTAGGGGTGGTCCCATGCCTTTGCAGCTTGAAGAACTTGAGTTAGCCTGGCAAATTAAGCTGAATGCATACAATTTTCCAGGTTTAAATGAAACCTGTTCTATAAGCAGTATTTTGAAATTAAAAAGTCTGCTGAGATGATTGAGTGGTTGTACACCCTCAGTGCTCAGTTTGCACATATCGTTTGTGTTTATGTATGTATAATTAGAGTTTAATTATGGCTTAGTGCTGTAAGCTATATGGTCTTTTATGTTATAGTTACTTGATAAAGTGTTATGGCCAGTAATCGAGTAGTAATTTGTATATGTTTTTGAGTTGGTAGACTGTTTTATTATTATTATTTTTATTTTTTATTTTTATTCTTATGTTAATATGTTCAGTCTCAGTAGAATGATACACATTTTTATAACAGCATTTACTGTTTAACTGTATGCCTTTAAGTAAGTAAGGTGTGAGCTATGTTTTAACAGGATTGGTTAAAGTGCTCACCTGAGCCTATTTATATAGGTTTTTAAAATCACTACACTGTTTCTGAAGAAGTTTGCTTATCAGGCAAATGAAAAGCGCTTAAAAAATTTCAGTTCAATAAATGCTTTGTTTTTTACTTTGGCAAGTTGTCGTGGCAGAGTTTATTTTGCCTGCCCCTTATATTAATTTGACAATATATCTCATTTCCTCTCTGCTTTTACTGGCTGGTGTGATAAGCACAAAATTATCATTTTGTGAAATCACTCCCCTTCAACTATTTCAGTTTATTGGCCATCCAACTGTATTCCATAGTACCATAATACAAAAGTGACCACCCCCTTTTAATCTATCTTGCTGTTTTAAAAATAGTGACTCTCCAGTAAAACTTAACTTTTTAGACAGGTAAAAGTTAAGTTACCTACTTTCACATCTAACTCCTCTAATGCAAACTGCAGTGTTTAGGATAAATCATTTTTTCATCTTACCTTTAAGTATCTATTGCAAGACCACCAGTTATTGTAGAGCTCACATTCTGTCTCTCAGTAGTCATTTTGGGATTAGTGCTTCTGTTTTCTCCTGGTGAGAGAAGGAGTGCAGTTACATTACTTCCTGGAGACTGCTGATCACCAGAAAGCTTAATAATGGCTTTATAGCTGACAGCTTAAAATCTGTGCTTATACTCTGATCCTGGTGAGAGTAGGAGCAGAGTGCATTGATTACTGACTCTTTCTGGTTGGAGAGTGAGTGTCTGTGCTTAACATACCTGATTGGTCTGGTTGCTATTCGAGGCATCTACCAGAAAAAGGCTACAAGCCTGCAGACCTTTGCATCATCTGGGACAAGACTGTGGATTACCAAACAGGCTGTGGCCTGCTTCTCTTCTTGGGATTGGTGCTAAACTAAAGAATTTTAGCTAGAACTAGCCAGTTTTTTTAGTTTCAGCACTCAAAACTGTTTCCTTTTGCCCAGCACTTGCTCAGAACTCTTTGTAAGCACTAAATAAACTATAAATTAATACAGCACTCGACTTTCTTCACTTGTCAAGAGGAATACAGTTCTTAGTACTTAAATTAATAAGCACCTATCCAGGCATGTCCATTGGTCAGCTCCTGGTGTTTTCTCCTGTCCACCTGATGAATCTGGGCATCTTGGGACAATGTAGAAATTGCCTCATGTAGACCAATAACTCTCTCCTCCTAATAACCCTCTCCTCCTACCACCCAACACTACAACCTGTGAGAGATGCACTTATATAGCCAACTGGAAGCCAAGCTCTCTCCACCCAAGACTGGACTAACAGTCAAGAGGAGAAGGTTAACACCTGCACCTCACCACACTTAACACTTAGTCCTTCAAAACCCACACTACCAAAACCCACACATAGAAACATAAAGCACACGCCCACATTCACGGTGGCTCTGAATAAAAATATGCCCAAGCAACAGAGACCTCCCAAGCTGAAATGCAGACAAACACCACCTCCCAACACTACCCAAATGACACATAGCTCACAAAATCAGTGTGCCACTCAACCTCAACCCAACCCAAAAGGCAAAACAAAGTACCCAACACATTAGTCATAGGTGACTCTATAGTCAGGCACACTGATGTCCCACTCACCAGGCTAAACAAGGAGAAAGTTACTGTCAGCCGTCTGTTCGGTGCCAGGATCTGCCACATAACGCATGCACTTAGGTCACTCCACAACAAGTACAAATACAGTTCTGTCATTGTCCATTTTGGTGTGAATGACAGAGACATACCTCCCTGGACTACATGAAAAGACATGGAGGAGGCTCTCATATCTTAGCCCAGGGCAGGTATGACCTCCCCCCTAGCTAGTAGTACCCCGCCATCATACAGTACATGAGTACAGACAAAAAAGACAAAATTCAACAATTGGCTAGCTTCTGCTGGCCATTCTAAGAGAGCCAATATCTGTCTGCCTGGGAGACGCGGTCGACAGAGACAGACCACCATGCTTGCTTGGAGATGACCTCTGCCACTGGGATTCAGATACTGGCTAAGGCTCTTGCCACCCCTATAGTGCCTTTTTTAGGCAAGGTTCAAATACTAAATTCAACACCATAACAGGTACAAGCAAGCAAACTCTGAGGATAATGCTACTCAATGCTAGAAGTCTAAACCTCAAAATGCACTCACTCAAAGCACTCCTTAAAATAGAGAACATCGACATCTATGCAGTGACAGAGACCTGGTTCAAGGCTCCAGAGAGCACCCTGCATTACCAAGCTATAATTCATACCACACCTTTCGGCCACCTAACCTGGACCAAAACACTAAAGGCGGAGGGATGTCCATATTCATTAAGGATATCCACACCTCCAGGCTAGTTGCTCAACATAATGCATCTGAAATTATCCAAGTTCAACTAACACTGGGCAAAACTACAGTCGAGGTTGTAGCTTGTTATAGATCCCCCACCATGTCCCAGGATTCCCACTCTTCATTTCTTAAGATACTGGAAAATATTAAGGCACAACCCTGTACCAAAATTATGGGTGATTTCAACTATCCAACCATCAACTGTGAAAACTAATCATGTACCAACTCATTCTCTCAACGTTTTCTGGGAATTCATAAATTCCAACACCTTGGATCATCTTCTCCACATCCCCACCAGGGGTATAAATATCCTGGACCTGGTCATTACCAGTATGGGTAACCGATGTTGCATGCCAGAGGTCAACTCCTTGCTGGTCAGATCCGACCACAAGCTAATCACCCTAGACATCCATATCCCACCCCACCCCCTATTAAGGAAACCACCTTCAAAAACTACTCCAAAGCCAACTTCATGCTTCTTAAGACAGAAGTGACAAACTTCACGACACCCATGCAGATGGAAAATAGAGGTATGACTGCTGAATCTTACACAAATGGACTGTATAAACACATACACGAGTGCATGGATTATGCCACCCACAACAGAACCAAGGCACTATCCTCCAAAAAAGGAAGCCAGTCTGGTGGGCCCCTGCCATAAGCAAACTGTACAACAAAAGGAAGAAGCTGCTGCAAAAAAGAGTAAAATCCCAAGAGTGGAGGAACTCCCTGGTTAGCCTCAGCCAGAAGCTGAGATCTCTCATAAAATCCTCCAAAGCCAGTTATGAAAATAAAATTGCCACTGATTCCAAAAAGAACCACAAAGCATTCTACAGCTATGTTAAGAATCTCAATGGCAACACTCAGATCTGCTCTGAGCTACAGCACAATGGCACTAAATATACAGAACCAACCAATATTGCCAACATCCTGGCAGATAGGTTCAGTGCTAACTTTACCCCCCTCTCACCCTCCAAAGGGCCCATCTTAATACCGGAAGAATGCAAAGCCTCTGTAATCATGGATGAACAAGTAAAGACCGCAGTCTTCAAAGCCAAGAACACAGCATCCATGGGACCAGACAACATCCCAGGCTGTGTACTGCATGAACTACAGAACGAACTGGCACCCCACCTAAGTACCATGTTCAGTCATAGCCTCACCTCAGGCTATGTTCCTACTGAATGGTGCATAGTGACAGTTATCCCATTCCACAAAGTGGGTGCCACCATGGACCCCAGAAACTACTGCCCTATTAATCTGATGAGCCTGGTCTGCAAGGTCAAGGAAGTATCATCTTGGAGCTTATAAACAACGACATAGGTAACCTCCAAACTCTGGACCCCAATCAGTTTGGGTTTGTAAAAGCTAGATCATGTCTACTAAACCTGAATGACTTTTTTGAAGCAGTCACTAGAGCCATAGATGAGGGCAAGGTAGTGCACACAGCCTATCTTGACCTCGCCAAGGCTTTCGACACCACCCCCCACTCTGGAATTATAGATAAACTCACTAAACTGGGCATAAATCCCTATGTCACAAGATGGGTGGCCAACTGGCTCACTGACAGAACCCACACAGTAAAAGGAGCAGACTCCAAGTCTGACTTCAGACCAGTGATGAGTGGAGTACCACAGGGTTTGGTCCTGGGTCCTCTCCTGTTCGGCATCTACTTCTCTGAAGTGCAGGCCAACACAAAAGGTCTTTGGATAACAAAGTTCGCAGATTACTGCAAACTGGGAGCCATAATAGAATCACCTAATGATGTAGACATTCTACAAAAGGGTCTCACAGAGACAGATGCTTGGTATCAAAGTTATGGCCTCAAGCTCAATGCCAAGAAGTGCATTGTCATCCCCTTTGGGAAAAACTTGGTACCCATGAACTAGCTCATAAGCACTAGCTCACTAAACACTGAAAGTGTGATAACAGACCTCAGGACACAGGTGGACAGTAGTCTCTCCTTTGATAACCACATCACCACAGTAGTCAGGAAATCCTTCTACGTGGCACACTTCATCATAAAAGGGTTCTCCTCTAGAAAAAAGGAGGTCATTGTTCCTCTCTACTCATCCCTCATCAGACCCATTATAGAGTACAATGACCCATTTGGCATGCATCTCACAAGACACCTACAGCAATTGGAAAGGCCACAGAAACACCTCGCTAAGAGGATTACCAGCCTCAAACAGATACCATACGCAGACCATCTCAAAAAACTCCATCTCTACTCCGTCGCATATCACTTACTCAGAGGCGATCTCTGCCTAATGTACAAAGCTATGTCAAGCCAAGAGCTGTTGGACATGCTACACTTAAAAAAATTCCAATCTCTCCAAACCACATGCTCCAGGGACCTAAACCATGTCACCACAATAAAGAGAACATGCTGGAGGGATAGATTCCTGTCCCAGAGACTTCCCATACTCTGGAACAAACGACCCATTCATGTCAAGCAAAGCTCCTCATTGGCCCTCTTTAAGAAAAACTTTGGTGACTGGATGGGAAATAGAAAATTCACCCCGGGGATCACTTCTGTGGCACTGTTTGACATGGGCACAGGAAAATAATTTTCTTGGGTGGTGAAAGCCAGGGAACCTTTTTGGCTAAGCTTATATAGGCCCTAGGGCCAATTGCCTAATATCTACCTATGAACCTTTGAACCTATGAAATAGGTCTACAGTTCAAATGAGTGTTAGAGTTTTTCTTGGGCTTGGAGAACAGTTTGATGATTGATGTCTGGGATAAAGGATTAAGGATTAATGATCTCCCCTTTTGAAATTGCTGAGTGAGAAGAATCAAGGGTTGTACCAAAATGCCTTCCAAACCTTTATAGAGCTCAGTATTGAGGCCATCTGTCCCAGGAGCCTTCTTTCTTGGTGTCATTTTAATGGCTTCTCTCATTTCCTTCTGTGTTATATGGTAAACTAACAACTGACATTTTCATTTCATTTCTGCCAGAAATGTTCCAACAAATGAATTTTATTATGCCCTTCATTTTTCATGAGATTGTGATTTTCAAAGGAGTTCTTCACAATTTTATTAATTCCTTATTTGAAATACAAGTAGAACTCTCATGAATTCTTATTCCTGCTATAATAACTTTAGATTTTCTTTCTTAAGGTGGCATGCCAATAACCTACCTGGTTTACTTCCTAAAGCCCAAGACCTAAGATCCACCCTTTGCAGATATAATTGTAACCTTGTCCCAGATAGTTAAAGTTATTATCTACAGTTCTATTTGCATTGCTGTACAACTTCCAAACATTTGAAGCCAGACTGTTTGCAAAGGTTAAATAATTGTTTCACTTGTTCCCATGCATCCTTAATATCCTTGTCTATGCTATCATAAAAGAGAACTTTAGCCAAGGTACACAGGTCCCTCAGTTCTAGTTTAAATGACTACAACCGCACAGTTGTGGGCATACTATGGACTGAATTATGTAACAGGATATTTTGACCCTCTTTTGAATGTATTGCACTGGACTGGAGTATACTAGTACCAATGGATCTAACCTCCCATACAGCTGCACATGTGTCTTGGATGCCAATGTAAATACCACCAGAACTACTGCATGATCTGTAAAGAAAACAGAACTAATCTTAGTTGCAACACCTCAAGTTGTGACTTCATTCGATGCTAACCAATAACCATATCTGCTGACAGATTTTCCATACAGAGAGATAAAAGAAAATTCCTGATATTCAGGATGATTTAATCACAATAAAACTCATCTATAATGCTCCAACAATATTTTTAAAGCATGCTGGGTTTTTAGGTGGCATTCAATAAATGGTTCTTTTCTATCTCTAACTGAGTCTAGCACTGTATTTAATTCACCTGCAATTAATACCGGGTGTCATCCTACCTTATCTCTTCCATCACATTCATAAATTGCACAAAGAATCCTTATATCCATAAATATTTCCTATGAGCAGTGATCCTTTGGGGTAAGTTATTATGCCAATAACGATTGTCCCTCGTTATCTATTCTCCTTTCTGAAGGGATCCATCCCAAGATATTCCAAGCCCTTCTTAACAAACCTCTTCTAAATTTATTACTAAAGTAATGAAATGCCATTCCTTCCCTCTAAAAGTTTTGCAGGACCTGTGTGCATCCACATGTGATTTTACACTAATGCAAACATATTACATCTATTGTGGACTTGTGTAAATGAGTTTGCACTTGATTTCTTTTAAATTTGCTATTCATACCTCACAAATGTAATGGTACTTCTTGTAGCATAATATATTAACTGAAAAATAATTATATTAACAATAGAATTTAATAACCTATATACAATTTAAGATAATGGTAAAGGTTAATATATGTAATATCTACATGTACTGAAAGTCCTTTTGTGGTGACTAAAAAAAATTGTCCCCTAAATGGTTACTGTATGTGCACACCTAAGATAAGTTTGTCCAAAATATAGACAAACTTGCTTTCAAGTTTTCCCTCTTGTAGATTTTAGTTTCACAGTTTTACCTTTGATGGGTAGCCATTGTTTAGATAAGAAAAATTATCAATCCTTTTCTTTGGATCCCCTATTAGATTATTACTCATGTTAGTAGACAGATTATCTGTCCCAGAGTCTTCAGTATGAAGTTCATCAGTTTCTGTTGTATCTTCTCAATACTCATTGTCCAAGATGTCAAACTCTTCCATATTGGGATAACTCATTATCCAAGATGTCAAACTCTTCCATATTGGGATATCTCATTATCCAAGATGTCAAAGTCTTCCATAATCTGATATCGCATTGTCCAAGATGTCAAACTCTTCCATATTGAGATGTCTGCTGAAAATAATACTTTCACTGGGGCTTTACGTACTCTAGGTGATTCTACTGATGTGTGTAGTAAAACATTGTCTGCCATGTTGAAACGTTTTGTAGAATCTTTTATCAAACTGGTAAAAATTGTGAGAACTTGCCCATTCCAGAAATTAATTTAGATCAGGTTGCTGTTTTTGGCTGCTTTTCATTGTTTGTAGCTGACTGCACAACTAACTACTACACCATCTATTGAATTTGAATGCAGACATTGCGGCAAATATTGGGCTGTTTCACCCACAAACAAAAATTATGCCAATGATTATCCCAATTAAACTGTAAAATGTCTGTATATTTGAAAAATGTGGGGATCTTAGTAAGATAACGAAGTGTTCTTACTTCTTTAAAAGTCTGTTGCTTTTGCAATGTGGATAAGGCTAAATCCTGAAATAATTTTGCTTAATAACCATAAGAGTAAAGGGCTTACCTTCCTTTGCAATGCACAGAAGGAGATCTTTGTCTGTAAAGTTAAGGCAACTAAAGGTTATCTGTTGGGGAGAAAGCCCTGTTGGACAAGGCGGTAATGTTCTGGCTCTATGCTCATGTCCAACAATCAACCTTGGTTGGAACTTGAGGTTATGAGCTGTGGATAGTTGCTTTTCTAGAAATTCTCCAGATTTCCAACTTTGTTAGTTTCAGGTCAGCTGTGTATCCTGAGGATATTTCTCCTCACATGATTCTCCATAACCTTGATCATTTCTTTCAATGCTGTAAGTGCTGTTTTGTGTGTATTTAAAATCATGCCGTGTACTTGAAGAGCTGTGGCCTGTATATTCATGGCAGATTCCAGAAAGGCTGTCTTTGCTAAACAAGTTTTAACTGTTTGCTGATGCTTTAAATCATCCTGTTAAATGGTAGCAGTTTCTTGTAAAAATGTGGCCACTAAGTCTGTGTAGTTGTCCAACTTTACATTTAGAGCAGACAGATTTTGCAATTCCTGTAGCTGGGTCTGCTGTGTTGTACTCTCAGATTCAGCCATTTGAAATACTCCTGTAATATACCACAAATGAATGCCTGCATTCAAATAATGAGGAGGCATCCATGGAAAATAAATTAAACTAATTTTATATAAGGGTCTGTATCAGAACAATGAAAGCCCATATGTGCGACTACATAAATGGTGACACATAATATGCAAAACCTGTAAATAGCAAATGACCACATAATTTAATTTTTTCCTAGTGAAAAAATTAATGTGGCTGTTTGGAAAAAATTAAAATTAAAAACCATTATCTGTGCCTCCCACACCCCCCGTAACTAAATATGCCAACTCTGAGATCTCACTATAGCGACAAAAACGAGAACTCTGTGTAGTTGGCCAACTACCTCCTTGCCCTGTGATATATTCATCGAACCACTTAAATGCAGTTCAATGAATATGTGGCACTCTTTACGTGTTTGCTCAAAATCAGTTTTGTGCTTTTAGTATAGTCCCTTAACTATTATTTGAAAATCGAACCCTTGATATTAACAACTATTGTTTCTTTACTTTTGTTTCCCTGAGAGTATTGAAAATTGCATTCTACTCCATCTACAGTTAGCTCCACCACTGTACCTTGCAAATCTATGTGATATGAATCAGAGCCACTTCACTCTATGCAGATAGCTGCTGCAGGTAAGTTGTGCTATCAATTAATGATATTGTGTATGTGTGCATGCCAGTGTATCATTGTGTGTGTGTGTGTGTGTGTGTGTGTGTGTGTGTGTGTGTGTGTGTGTGTGTGTGTGTGTGTATCGTGTGTCTCCTGTGATATGCAGTCAGTGTCTTTGGGTTCCTCTTAGTACCTGTGCAACAGTGCAGGAAATCGGTGCTTCACTGTGTAATTGTTTTAACTCACAGTAGAGTAATTCATAGTCATGCGAATTCCAAGACAATGGCAGGTTACTCATGAGGAAATTTGGATAACAATAAATCAGTACACAAACCTGTAGTGCAGATCACCTCAGCTGTGCAACATGATCTGTGTGACAGTGCTGTTGACTGTAGTTACTGCCAAAGGAAGTAGAGAATATCGCAAATCATCCAGGATTGGCACTTTCTCTGGAATTGTGGTGGTTGTTTCATCTCCAATGACTTATTTCTACTTCTGTAAATACATTGCTGCAGTTTCAGTTGAATTAATTGTCATTTTGTTGTTGTTGTTATTGTGCTTTTTTCCATTTTGTTTCTTTGTCTAATGTCATTTCTGATGTGTTTAAAGTTATTCCTGCTTGAAATGGTAGTTTTCTGCTTCCAATTAGGGATTATGAAATTTCAATAGCATCCTGTTATCAGTTGACTAAATAGTACTACAATTCCTTTAGCTCAGTTATTTTTATTTATTTATTTTTTATTTCTTCCACTGTGCAGTATTATGACACTATTTAAATCTAGTTCCTTTAAATCTGGAGGTGAAGCAAACTGCTATGAGATTGGAATGAATGAAGACTGAAATCTGCAAAAATGTAAGAAATCTGAAGCTGTAGTACTTCTGTGATCCCACAGTGACACCATATAGAATTTATTTTGCAGAAGTTTTGTAACACTTTGCAGGCACCTTATAGTTAGTTAGCAGACATAGACACACAGGAGCTATGAAACTGAAAACATTGCCTTTACCGTAATGGCAGCATCAACCTAAGTAAGTCACTCGACATCTCACATACACAATTACATTGTGGAATTCCTAAAGAAAAACTGTACTTACATTACACAGGGATGCTTTTAAGATGTACTTAGCATGTGCACACCCATATATGTGGCAATACTTTGCACTGGTTTTAAGACGCACTTAGCATGTTCACACCCTTATATACATCAATACTTTGCATTGCATTACTGTAGTTCTGCCACTATAAATATCGCATTAGAGAAAGTGTGACAAGAGTTTCTTTACCATATATGAAAGGAAAATGTTTATAATTTCAACAGTGAAGAAGGCTGTACAATTTATAAGCACTTGACAGGAAATTCTGTTTAAAAAACAGCTTGTTAAATTGGTTTGTCTCAACTTTGATACATAAATAGCAGCCATTTTTTGGTATTCTCTTTGGTAATTACTTTGATCTCTGCTTTACTATAAGTACTAAACTTATTTGCATGGTATTTTTGGATTTACCTCATGAATGGAATATATTATACTTCAGTAAAAGGTAAACCATATCTATATTATACCATGAACACTTGATATTCTGTATTAATTTGGCTTTAGACAATGAATTAATGAATTAAAAACCTTGTGATAAAGTTACACTGATCTGATAATTCTTGTAAATCATCATCAGCATAAATTCTTGTTTGCATTGTAAAATCTGTACTTATTTAAAATGTATATTGATAAGCTAGGGACTTATCAAGATATATGCAAACTCCGTGGCTTTTTATGACAATACTGTAAAGTGCTGTAAAGCTGTTGGCATTAAAGAAAAGGAATAACATATACTTGCAAGTAACATCAGTTATATTCATTAATCATACAATAGCTGGGGTTGAAATGAGGTTTGGTCATTTCCATCACATGAAGTTTGCGTGATGTGATTCAGGTCAACTTGCATTGGAAAGAGGGTGCTCACTGTTATATAATACAGAAAAGAATGGGCAAATGCCACTTCTCAGTTCATGCACGTACTTGACTCTGCACTGAGCACTGCAGCCCCAGCTATGTTGTGGGATCTGGCATATTCTTAGTGTCATCAGCCACTGAAGTATAGAGAGCCTTCAGAACTTGCAACATATTATGGTTTTCCTTTGAAGATTTCTTCCTTTGATGTAACCTTGAAAGAAGAAAGCAAATGATGGCAGGCTGACCTTTGACTGACAAGAAATAGTACCTGTGAAATGATAAATCTGCTGGAGATTTGTTCAGTAACTTAGTACTGCAATCAAATTGCATTATCTAGGAATTAGGTTTGTAATAAAATTCATGTTTTCAGTACTATTATACTGACATTGTTTACTTGACAATGTTATAATCCTGTTATGCATTATTTATCAAAAGTTGTTCTGTTAAACCTTGAATGACCATCTTTACAGGATGAATAGTGGCAATGCTGTAATACAAATTAAATAACGATTCCAAAAGGTAATGTAAATTAATTTACCTTTTTTCCACTTGTTCTATGTAGTGTTTTCTAGATCCAGCCCACACAAGTAATTCAATATTGTATCCCAATCAAATATATTAAAATAGAAAGTTACCATACATTGAATGTAAGGGCCAGATTCATGAATGGCTAAACTTTGCCCTGCTATCGTGTGCGCAGCGTACTATGACGGGCAGATTATTTTGCATTCATTAAACTGCTTTACACATCATATAGAGCCACAAAACAAAGATTAATGGCAGAGTATTCTAATGAAAGCATAACTAGTGAAATTGCATGTTAATTAATCAATCCAAGATGGTGGAGCCATTCAGGAAGCTATAAAGTAATCGTGTACACTTAGTGTAGCTTTTTGCCATGAACTCCAAATCCTATAGGAATACAGCCACCGTCACACTTAGAAAAAAAGCTGCACTCTTAGAAAAAAGGGGGCTGCTGCTGCACTCTTGCATGTGTATGCAACATGCTTAAATCTATGCCCCTGCTGCTGCTGCTGTTGATAGACCTTGGTCAAGGAGAACAAGGGTATTCAGTCCTTATTTAATATACCATGGACTGCATGACACTGAAATATTAGGTGACAGGGAAACACTATAGGAACTCTGCAATCTCTGCTGCCCCCACCTCAAAAGCAGGGGAAATCCAGGAGAATCTATACCAGTAGAAACTATGGTATGTGCAGCATTAAGGATATTAGCTACTGGTATACTCCAAAGACCCACAGGGGATATACTAGGAGTGTCACTGGCCTCAGCCTTCAGAATACTGCACCAGTAGCTTAATTCAATGCTAGAACATTCAAGGGAGTAATCAATTTTCCATGGACACCAGAAGAGAGAGCAGGAACAATGCAGGAATCCTAAGTTATAGCACTCTTCCCTGAAGTTTTGGGGGCCATGGCTGCACTCACATAGAAATAAAAGCCCCAGCTTGTGAATAGAGGACATACAGCAACAGGAAAGGGTTCCACTCAGTTAACAACCAGCTTGTCTATAATACCCAAGGGATCATCCTCAGTGTTCATAGGTGTTTACTAGGCTAACAACTATAACGGGCTTTTTAAGATTAACCATGCATCCCAAATCTGACAAGCTCTAGTGCCCTTGATAAGTATAAGCAGAGGCTTGGGAGATGAAATATTTACAAGCAGGGGCCTGGGAGATGAACTATTTACAGGATGCTTGTGTCCACTAGATAAATAGGTTTCAAACCAGGAATGAATTAACTCTTCTCCATCAAATTGTCCAAGTTACAATTGAATCGCGTTAGGGAGGAACTCTGCTTCACATGAATGGGCAGCCTGTTCCAGAGAAAGGGTAGTGTCTAGGATACGTACCTGTCTCTCCAGCAGATCCTATTTATATCAAAGGCAGGGTTTAAATCTTTAGAATTGGTAATTCTGGTGCTGTCTGATTTGTGGATATGGAGGAGGTCTATCAGGGTGGGGTCTGACAATGCCTTATATGCCAAGCATAGATCTCCTCTCAACAGACTTTATGAGAGAGAATACAGGGATATGGCCTTGAGGAAGTCTGCACAGGACATGTTACTTACTCCCTCTATTATTTTAGGGAGGAACCTCTGTGGATGTTCCGGTTGTTGGATATGCCTGGCTAGGTACATACCAAAGGGGGCACTGTACTCAATGCTAGGTCTGATGAATGCCAAATCCAGTGGAACAATGACATCCTGGGACCTAGATGCCATTCCTTTATTTTTGAGTTGCACAACATAGAATGATTCCCTTACTACTGTAGACACTTGGCGGTCAAAGGCTAGATTACTGCATATGTGTGTCCCTACGTTCCTGACTACTGGGTCAGTTCTTACGGTTGTATTGTCAATATCATAGTTACCAGAGGTGGATGACTTCCTGAAGGATAACATTATGCATTTCTTGGCATTTAGTATTAGTCCATGCCTCTGACACCAGTTATTTGTCTGTGTCAGCCCTTCCTGGAGAACATTTGTGCCAGTGGGGGGAATTCTGCTCCTAGTTTGCAATCATCTGCAAATTTAGTCAGCCAGACATCATTGACATTAGCCTTGACTTCAGAGAAGTAAATGCCAAAAAGGAGAAATCCCAGGGCCGATTCACGAGGGACTCTGCTTGTGAATGTCCTCTTTGTAGAGGTAGACTCCCCAATTCTAACTTCCTAAGTCCTGTCTGCGAGCCAGCTGGCTATCCACCAGGTGACATGAGGTTTATACCTAACCTCTTGAGTTTGTCAACAATGCCTGAGTAGGAAGTGTGAATCATTTTGCCCTCATCCATTGCTTTGGTTACCTTCTCAAATAAGCCCACCAGGTTGAGTAGTCATAACATGCCCTTGATGAAACCAAATTGTGTTGGGTCCAGTGTCTAAGGTTTCTTTATGTGATCATTGATCATTTGCAAGATAATTCTTGCCATGGCTTTGCATATCAGACTAGTCAGACGTATAGGTCTGTAGTTTCCTGGGTCTATAGATAGCCTACATTTGTGCAGAAGGATGACTGTTTCCTGTTTGGAGGCTACAGTTAAATTGCAATTCCACGTGGTCTGATAGGTCATGTTTCATGCTATTTAGAAGGCATCTTGGGATATAGTCTGGGCCCATTGATGTTCTTGACCTCAGAGAGAGCATTAAGGACCTGTTCCTTAGTGATAGCAGTGGGAGTTGTATTTTATGGTATTTCATGAGGGAAGGTTGAGGGGCAGAGAGAGGTAAAGTTAGAGCTGAATTTGTCAGCCAATAGGCTTGCTATATCTTCTGACTAAAATTTGACGGCTCAATTTACAATGAGCTCTGCACACAATTGTATATTGCCTTTGATGTTGTGGACATAGCTAAAGAATTCCCTATGGTTGTCCTTGGCCAGGAAGGCCAAATTTACCTAAAAATTTGGTTTTGTAGACTTTATTTGTCTTTGTCTTGTTTGTTTAGTTTGATCAGAGTGTTTTTATCCTGCTGGGTGTTGCACCCCCTAAGTCTTGCCATGATATTCTTCCTTCTGTTATATAGCCTATTGATGTTGTGATTCCACCAGGGTGGCTTCTTTTTGACTTAGTGCTGTACTTCTTCCCAGTGGGTACAGCTACCTCTATGCAGTAATTAACACACTTGTGTAGGGTTTCTGTGAACAGCTCAGCATAGGCAGCAGTGTTATCAGGCTTTAATGGGGACATGACATTTTGTCAGGTTATCACTTAATAGTAGGAAGTTAGCCTTATAGTAGTTCCTGAATATTCCAAGGTTAGCTGAGGTTCCAGGTTTTATTTTTACTTCAAAGAAAGACCATTTTGTTGTCTGACCTTCCCAAAGAAGACATTAGACTAAGGAGTGTGCAGTACCCTCCCATATTAGTGATGAACAGATCCAATATGTCTGTATCCCTGGTTGGTGTACTGACAATCTGGTCCAGGGAGTTTGTGTTTACAAAATCGAAAAATCTTTGTGTCTGTACATTTGGTGTCATATATGATTCCCAGTTAATAGTGGGGTAATTAAAGACACCCCTGAATATGGTATTGGGTTGGATGGTGAATGTTTCCAATAAGTTTAAATACATGTTATGGCTTTCCTGGGTCATGGGGGGGGGGGCTATCAGTTGCAAGGAAGTGGTATGGGATTTTACCTATGGTAATTTCAATGTGAAGAAACTCAAGTGCATTGTCCTGTTTCACCAGCCTTAAGGTATATTTATTTTTGATGTGAATTGAGACAACTCTACCTTTAGTCCCTGCCTGTGTAGTAGCTAGTCTGAATATATGGAAGGCATTATAGCCTTGCACTGCTGGTGTGCTCTCTGTGGCTCTAAACCTTGTCTCAGTGACTGCACAGATGTCAGCATTCTGTAGGGTTAGGAGAGCTTGTAGGGAGTGGAGTGTTTTGTTTAGACTCCTAGCATTGAGCAGTAACACCTTTAAATTTTACTTGGTTTTGATTTGCTTTGTTGGAAGTACTTTCAGTTTAGCATTGCCTAAAAAAGGCACTATGCAGGAAGACAATGTTTTAACTAATATTCAAAAGCCTAGTGAGGAGAGGTGCAGACCATCCCTGGCAAAGTAACATGACCTGTTGATCATCTCCTTCCACACTGACAAATATTGCACCCCCTTAGAATGACACCAGAAACTAGGCTAATTATTAAAGTCAGCCGTCTTCTGTTTTTATTGTGGCATCATCCTTGGAGAAGGTAAAATGCTGCTCAGTGCTAGACACATAGCCTGGGACACATATTCTGAGAGGTCCATGATGTCTCTCTTAATATATTCTAGGGCGGTATGTTTCAGATCATTTACACCCACACACCCACATGAACTATGACTGAGTCATACTGGTTCTTCTGGTCCAAAGACTTGAGTGCAGGCATAATGTGGCAGATGCTGGCCCTGATAAGCAACTAACCATGATTTTCTCCTTACTCAACCTGATAAGAGGGACATCAGTGTGTCTCACAATGGAGTCTCCGATGACCAGAATGTTGGATTGTATGGTGACTTGCCTTATGGGCTTAGAAGTAGAGGCTTCATGATATGTGGCTGTATGTGATGATGTGGGTGTTGTTTTGAAAGAATGTATTTGGGGTTGCTGAGGGTATTTGTCATGTGTACTTAATCTAGGAGATCTTTTGCATTTTGGAAAGTTACAGTTAAGTGCCTCAGCATATGTGGGTCTATGTGGCTGCTTTGAACTGTGTGTAATGGGTGGAGGATGTGTACTACTGACAACCTGATTGACATTAGCAGTATTTTTATGTAAGAGCTTTGTTTCTAGTGACATTGTGCAAATACATGTCTAACATACAAAATCAGTTTGTTTGAGAATTAACTGGTTGTCAGTAAACATGAGGCAATTTCTACATTACCTCATGATGCCCATATCCACCAAAATGGTAATGGAAATAGTGTGAAAGTTCATATCCATAGCAACAGATTTTTTTTTTGATTGAGTAGACAGTTGGAGTGAGAATATAAAGTCAGGAGTATTTGATTTGCAACCATGGGGGCAGTTCTTGTCACTGCAAACTAGTTTCCCTGTGTGTAACTAGGTACTGGTGAAATTTCAAGGGTGCTTTTACAGGGAAAAATGTCATCTCAAGGTGCCTGTGTCTATACAGGGCACTGCCAAATACTTGAGGGAAAACTAATAAGTAGAACCAGATGATTTATGGATGGAGTTATTCTGAAGTTAGGTTATAAAGCAGCAAATCAGACAATACTTACTGAAAAGAAAGAATTAACTTTATCAAGAATGATGAAAACATGGGATTTGCCTGAATGGCTACTGCCTGGCTAATACTATTGCTAGTCTCACCACAGTTCCATGCTGCTTCTTTGCTTTTTCTCTCACCAGAAGCAAAACAGAAGCACTAATCCCAATGAGATAAGCAGGCCCCATGTCCTTTGGTGATCAACAGTCTTGTCCCAGATGATGAAAGGACCTGCAGGCTTGTTTTAGACATTTCCTGGCAGATGTCTTGCATAGGAATCAAATCAATCCGGAAGGTCAAACATAAATTCTCACTGCCTAATCAGAAACAGTCAGAAATCAATGCAATCTGCTCCTTCTCTTACCAGGAGCAAAATATAAGCACAAATTTCAGGCTGGCACTTATGAAGCAGTTATTTGATTTTCCAGTGACCATTCATCTCGAGGAAATAATGTCCCTATGCTCCTTCTCTTACCAGGAGCAAAACAGAAGCACTAATCCCAAGATGATTACTGACAGGCAAAATGGGGGCTCTCCAGTAACTGGTGGTCTTGGAGCAGATGTTGCAGATTTCAAAGGTAAGATGGAGAAATGGGTTAATATCCTAAGAGGTGCAGTGTGCACTAAGCAGATAGATATGAAAGAGGAAGTAACTTAATCTATAGGAATCTAAGTGGAGGAGAGTTACTAATTTTAAAAGAGCAATATAGATTGGAAGGGGGTGGGCTCTTTGTATTCTGGCTGTATGGAATATAGTGAAGAGTGATTTCACAAAATGATAATTTTGTGCTTATTCACAATAGTCAGTAAAAAGTGGAAAGGGAAGGAAATATGTGATCAAATTAACATAAGGGGCAGGCAACTAGAAAGATAGTTGAATTTAAAAACATAAGGTGGAATGGTGGCAGAAATCTTAATTTCGGTGTGACTTACAAAGGCACACAGCTGTCTCTTTGCTAGTTTAAATATACAATTAAAAGCTGAATACAAGTAAAAACAGTGTAAAGAAAATAAATCACAATATACAAAATAGAAGAAGGCAATGAAGCAATAGAAAATACAACACAGCCAAAACAAGCTAACCTTTTCTTCACAGCAACCTGTGGCAGAGTCTGTGACCTTTTCCAGTAAACCCTTGAATTTTGTTATTTTCCCCCTTAAATAGGAGGTTTAGTTCATAGCTCCAGCCTCAGTTCACAGGTAATTAACCTTAACAGACTTGTTTGAATTTCTGTGTGACTCACAAGAGATCTTTGGTCTTGTTTAAATATGCAATTAAAAGCAGAATACAAGTAAATCATAACGTAAAAAAAAAATCACAATATAAAAAACAGAATAAGGCAATGAAGCAATACAAAATACAAGAAAGCAAAAAACAACTAACCTTTCCCTCACAGCAAGCTGTGTCAAAGTCTGAATGAGCTTTTCCAGTAAAGCCTTGAAATGTTTTACTTTACCCCTTAAATAGAAGGTTTAGTTTCTGGCTACACTCTCTGTTCATAGGTAATTAACCTTAATTGACCTGTTTTAATTTCTGTGTGACTCACAAGAGAAACGGCTATGGTCCATTTCCTAGTTTCAATATGCAATTGAAAGCAAAATACAAGTAAAACCCAGTGTAAAGAAAACAAATCACAATATACAAAATAGGAGAAGGCAATGAAGCAATACAAAATACATGAAAGCAAAATAAACAACCTTTCCCTCACACCAAGCTGTTGCAGAGTCTGAGTGAGCTCTTCTAGTAAATGTGTGAGCAGGCAACCAAGGCAGTTAACATGTCTCAAATATATGGCTCACGTCTCACACATATGGCTCACTTCTCAGCTTTAAACAAGGTATGCCAGGGGTGATGCTCCACAAGGACATCTACTGGGTGATGCAGGTTATGCACTGAAGCTGTGGCTCATGATACCCATCTGAAATGCACACACACTCCCAGAAGAAGGATACAATGAAGCCCACACTCAAATCAGAAACATCATAGAGCTGTGTTTGGCATGCTGAAGTCACAGCTCTGCTGTCAAGGCATATAAGGGGTGCCCTGCAGTACAACCCAGGCACCCGCAGAGAAAACCTGACAGTCTGTGCCATGTTGCACAATATCACCTTGAGGAAACAACAGCAACAGCAACAGCATGGGCAAGGACCACACATTCCTAGACAACAGGTAGGTTAAGCACCTCCATTGCATGCAAACAAAGATTCTGAGGAAGAACCTCCAGACCCAGAGGTAACCAGCAGATGAAGGAATGCACAATATGCCCTTGCCTGGCTGAGAAGCAAAGGATAGCACACACAGTCACAAGCAAAGAAGTACACATAACAATATAAGCACATACAAATATTAAAACTGTTGCCAACCAATGTCCACAGATTTTACTTCCCCACGTAATGGCTGTGTATAGATACCATTATACAGAGTCAGCTCCACAGGACATGACTGCTACTTGCAGTAATGTAAAGATAAGTGTATAATCTGTAGTATATGAGCAAATGTGTAAAAAGATAAATTTAACAGATACACCTACATACAATTAGTCATAAATGTACACAATCAGAACTTGTGTGAGGTGTCCACCAATGTCATTCATGTCTTATAGGAATGATATCTGCAATATACAGCAATGCATTGTACACAATAACTGGCATTAAACCAGTCACTTACCCACTGTACACAAACCAGTCAACAGGACAATTATCAAATTATCAAATGTTACACAAATAGAGCAATAAGCAAGAATGCAATGTCACTGTTGTGAATGGATGACTTACAATCATCATCATCATCATCATCATCTTTCGGCTGTTCCCTTTAGGGGTCGCCACAGCGGATCATCTGTTTCCATTTCTTCCTGTCCTCTACATCTTGCTCTGTTACACCAACCACCTGCATGTCCTCTCTCACCACATCCATAAACCTTATCTTAGGCGTTCCTCTTTTCCTGTTACCTGGTAGCTTCATCCTTACCATCTTTTTCCCAATATACTCAGCATCCCTCCTCAGCACATGTCCAAACCAACATCATCTTGCCTCTCTGGCTTTGTCTCCAAACCTTCCAACCTAGGCTGACCCTCTAATATACTTATTCCTAATCCTGTCCACCCTCATCACACCCAGTGCAAATCTTAACATCTTTAACTCTGCCACATCCAGCTCAAACTCCTGCCTGTTTGTCAATGCCACTGTCTCCAACCCATATAACATAGCTGGTCTCACTGCCCTCTTGTAGGCCTTCCCTTTCACTCTTACTGGTACTCATCTATCACAAATCCCTCCTGACACTCTTCTCCACCCACTCCATCCTGCCTGTACTCTCTTCTTCACCTCTTCCACACTCACCGTTATTCTGAACTATTGATCCCAAGTATATAAACTCATCCACCTTCACCACCTCTACTCCTTGCATCCTCACCATTCCTCTATCCTTCCTTTCATTTACACACATATATTCTGTCTTAGTCTTGCTGACCTTCATTCCTCTTCTCTCTAGAGCATAACTCCATCTCTCCTGGGTCTTCTCCACCTGTTCTCTACTCTCACTACAGATCACAATGTCATCTACAAACATCATAGTCCACTGGGACTCCTGTCTGATCTTGTCTATCAACCTGTCCATCACCATTGCAAATAAGAAAGGGCTCAGAGATGATCCTTGATGTAACCCCAACTCCACCTTAAATGCATCAGTCACTCCCACCGCAGACCTCACTGCTGTCACACTACCCTCGTACATATCATGTACCACTCTTACATACTTCTCTGACATTCCTGACTTCCTCATACAATACCACAACTCCTCTCTAGGCACCCTGTCATATACTTTCTCTAAGTCTACAAAAATACAATGCAACTCCTTCTGACCTTCTCTGTACTTCTCCATTAACACTCTCAGAGCAAACATTGCATCTGTAGTGCTCTTTCCCGGCATGAAACCATACTGCTGATCACTAATCATCACGTCCCTTCTTAGCCTAGCTTCCGCTACTCTTTCCCATAACTTCATGCTGTGACTGATCAATTTAATCCCACTGTAGTTACTACAGCTCTGTACATCACCCTTATTCTTAAAAATCGGTACCAAAACAATTTTTCTCCATTCCTCAGGCATCCTCTCACTTTCCAAGATTTCATTAAACAATTTGGTTAAAAACTCCACTGCCATTTCACCTAAACACCTCCATACTTCCACAGGTATGTCATCTGACCAACAGCCTTTCCATTCTTCATACTCTTCATAGCTATCCTTACTTCCTCCTTGCTAATCCATTGTACTTCATGATTCACTATCCCCACATCATCCAACCTTCTCTCCCTCTCATTCTCTTCATTCATCAATCCCTCAAAGTACTCTTTCCATCTCCTCAACACACTCTCTTCACTTGTGAGTATGTTTCCCTCATTATCCTTTATCACCTTTACCTGCTGCACATCTTTCCTAGCTCGGTCCCTCTGTCTAGCCAATCGGTACAGGTCCTTTTCTCCCTCCTTAGTGTCCAATCTTTGATACATCTCTTCATATGCCTTATCATTAACCTTCGCCTCCTCTCTCTTTGCCATACACCTCATCTCCTTATACTCCTGTCTACTTTCTTCATCTCTCTGACAATCCCACTTCTTCTTTGCCAACCTCTTTCTCTGTATACTCTCCTATACTTCCTTATTCCACCACCATGTCTTGTTGTCATCCTTCCTCTGTCCAGATGTCATACCATGCACCTTTCTAGCCATTTCCCTTACTAGCTCTGCTGTAGTTACCCAGCTAGTTGGTAACTCTTCACTGCCACTCAGTGCCTGTCTTAACTCATCCCTGAACTCCACCTCACAAGTACCCTTGTTCAATTTCCACCATTTGATCCTTGGTGTTGCTTTCACACTCCTCCTCCTCTTCTTGATCACCAATGTCAGCCTACAAGCCACCATCCTATGCTGCCTAACTACACTTTCCCCAGTCACCACTTTACAGTCTCCAATCTCCTTCAAACTGGCCCTCCTACATAAGATATAATCCACCTGTGTGCATCTTCCTCCACTCTTGTATGTCACCATATGCTCCTACCTCCTGTTAAAATATGTATTCACCACAGCCATGTCCATCCTTTTCACAAAATCCACTACCATCTGACCTTCTGCATTCTTTTGTTTAACACCATACCTACCCATCACTTCCTCATCCCCTCTGATCCCTTCACCAACATGCCCATTGAAATCTGCTCCAATCACCACTCTTTCACTCTTGGGTACAGTCATCACCACTTCATCTAACTCCCTCCAAAATTTTTCTTTCTCATCCATCACACACCCAACTTGTGGAGCATATACACTAACAACATTCATCATTACACCATCAATTTCCAGCTTCATAAACATCACTTTATCCGACACTCTTTTTACCTCCAAAACACTCTTAGTATACTGTTCCTTCAGGATAACTCCTACGCCTTTTCTCCTCCCATCTACACCATGATAAAACAATTTGAAACCACCTCCAATACACCTAGCCTTACTCCTCTTCCATCTGGTCTCTTGCACACACAATATACCAAACTTCCTTCTGTCCATCATATCAGCTAGCTCTCTCCCTATACCAGTCATACTGCCAACATTCAAATTTCCAACCCTCACTACCACCATCCTAGCCTTTCTCCTCTCTTCCTGCCTTCAGCCATGTCTTGTGCCTCTTCTCCTCCTTCGGCCAACAGTAGCCCAATTTCTGCCAGCACCCTGTTGGCTAACAGTACTGATGGTGGTCATTGTTAACCCAGGCCTTGGCTGATCTGGTATGGAAATATTTACTGGTGTCTGCATGAATTATTTTTTTATGCCAGGTGCCCTTCCCGACGCAACCCTCCCCATTAATCTGAGCTTGGGACCGGCACAAAGAAATGCACTGGCTTGTGCATCCCCAGTGGCTTACAATACCAAGTGAAAAAAATCGTTCTGAAAGGAGCATGCACAAAAACATTCCAAATTATCTTATGTAAAATATATGCATAAAATCAATATAGTGAGAAAGACTCACTTAGCTATCTTCTCTGTGCATCAGACATATATGCAACCCTAAGTAATACCCAAATGAACAAAGGCGATGGTAAAGTCATCATCATCATTTACACAAGGTGGGTGCATGGGGGTGGGGGTGGGATGTCAGGAGGTTAAGACTGACACCAAATTATTAGTGACTGTGAGTAGAAAACACAGAACATTCACTAAAGTAGGAAATATCTTATGACCAATAACAGGAGATGTATTCCAATCATCATTAAAGTTTGCCTTGCTTGCATCTATATGAGTTGGTATAGGCAGTTTTTGTGAAATGTCTGTTTGTGCATGTCTGCATGATCACAATCAAGCTCTGTGCTAGCACTATGTTCTGGCATGTTGGACAAGTGTGAGCCACACATGGTAGAGTTGTCAGTTTAGTGTTGTCACTCCAGACCATACAAGCTGTTTCTACCAGAAGTTGCACTGCCACTTCCACATCCCTGGTTCAAAGTAGAGGTACTACATGAATGTGAGTGATGTCTGCTGGACAAGGTCTATTCATGACTACATCCAGGGACCTCCCTTCCAGCCTACCATGTCTGGGTGTGGGCACCTCAATCACTGATGGAGCAGTGGAAGTCGTACCACTACAGGAGCAGGACCTGGCATGGCCACATTGGCTAACAACAGAGGATGTTGTAGCTCAGTAGACATGTCGATGCCAATCTTCCTCCACCAGATGTTTCATCACATACACTGCCCAATCCAGTGTGTCACTCATCTTATCCAATGAGTAACCCACACAGTTGATGCAGTCACACATGTCAGAATGTATCATATTTAGAACTCACACTATCTCTTCTGAGGATGTGGTGAAAAATGCCTATGCCTCCATGGCAGCTCTATACAAACATCTGGTATCATGTAATGATACACCAGCATCAGGAGGAGTGTGGACAGTAGGTTTCCTCTGAGCACCTATAGCAACCAACATGTGAGGTACCCTGCTCTCATGATGGCTACAGACAAACTCATTCAACTCTGCAACCAGAGTAACCACACAACCCCAATTAATAGTGTTACTCTCAACCTGTCCTATATATGAGGGCTCAGTGGAATTGGTATGTGTATACTTGCTGTGTCCAAAATAAGTACAAGGGATGCGTGAGCCACAGCCACAGTGTCAGAATGAACCTTTACACCCCCTGAAGGTGGCTGCATACCAAAACCATTATCATCATCATCCGGGCTTAATTGATACTCTGACATCAGGTGGTACAGGTTCTACACTGCCACTGTCAGGATTACCTGTGATAATAAGCAACAAACACAAGAATAAGAGAAATAGGGACTAGAAAGGATCCAAACTGAGTTCTAAATGCTCATGTTAAGCAATTTCCTATGCTAAAGGAATACAATGCTTACTCTCTCCTCAGACATAAATCAAACTAATGGTTATTACTAATCAAAGAAAGTTTATGCTTACCATGTGCAGTTGGTCTTTCAGTTGATAATTCTGATGTCCCTGGAAAAAGAAGACGGCAATAGAAAGAAGGCTAATAAGCATCACTATGCACATGACACAAGGACAAGAAAATTATGCTCTCCCTATCTTGCCCTGAAGAAATATCTCAGAATTAAGCAGACTGACCATCCCCCACCACAGTCTCTGTTGGACTGTGTCTCTTCTAAGCCACATATCTCAGTGTTTCTAGATATATCAGAAGTATACAAGTATTAACACATAAAGATGTCTAAAGTGGCAGTAAATGCCTTATATATAGCATACTTGGAAGATGTTCTTGGGACAAGGGCTGGTCTATCGTCCACATTAGCACCAACATAAAGGAGTCTGTGTGAACTCTCTGCTGAAATTTCAGGATCTCTGACAGTGGACAAGAACTGCTTGGTTCCAGGGAGTGGGGGTTCAGTTGCAGTACCTCTGGTAGCCACCTGTTCTTCTGCATATCATATCAGTGGCATGGTGCCACACCTGATTATATTTTTTGGCATGACCACCCATTGTGTTTATTTCAGTGACCACCTGCTACCATATGCTTTTTCTGGCAGACATATAACCTCTGGCTCTGTCAAGCAGGAAGGATCCATGGTGATGTAAGGCTTCAGTGGTGACCTCATTCTCTGCATCACTGAAGGGTGGCATGTGTGGAACAGATGGTCTGGTTGTGATAATCCTCTATGACATGAAACAGAAAAATGACAGCACACATTTTTAGCACATAGAGAAATTATTCTCCTCAAATAAAATCTGTGCACCCATCTGAGCACAAAACAATTGAACACACAATTATCATTTCAGAATGCGGACAAGCTAAGGGAGCTCCCAGCACCCCACAAAAAAATAAATGCATTAGTGTTATGAACATTCTGTTAACATTTCTGTAATGAGGATAGCAGTTGTGTAACTGACTACTGGATAACAGTATTATCAGTAAATAGGCAAAAATGCAAAGCAGAAATGTTAAGACAATTTCCTTGGCCCCTCCACTGTTGTGAATGTTGCCATGGGACATGTGAGAACCCTAACACCTCTGTTAACTATACAGGCACAACAATTTGAAGTTGATAATAAACACAATACATTATGCAGTAACTGGTGAAATTCCAAGTGCAAATTGTAACACAATACTGTGATTTAACCATACCATTCATTAACAAACTTTAAAAGCAGAGCAAGAAAACATATCTGCAGTATACCAACAGTGAATGAAAAAAATGCACACAGATACAAAAATATATTGCATATTGATATACATTCCACATATGAAAATGTAAGTACTTTATGAAGAGGATAAGCATACCTCATTAAATAATGCAGTAATTTGTAGAAAAAGCTCCTCCAAGTAAATCCCAGTAATGGTATGTCAGTATCAAATCAGTCTTCCCTCCTTTCACTTCCATTGTGACACCAATACATTTATATAGTGCAGATTCAGCCTCTTGAGCACTGTGAAGATGCAAATAAGGTGTGAAATCATTAGCATTCCTGAATACCAAAAATCTCACTTGGTATAAGGGAGGTAAATATCATCTAAGTAGCTACACGATTGCATGCACACTCCCCAGGACTGCAGCAACAAGAAATACTGAAGAGACTATTTTCTCTGAAGTGTGCATCATGCAGAGTAGACTTAAGAAAAGAAGTGGAAGCATGTTGAGAGCTATAAGAACAACCTTAACAACATTGACATCCTGTGCTTAAAATAGTTCTGCAATGTTAATGAACTATATTACACATTGAAAGAAAGATACAAAGAAATAAATGCCCATGACATTGCATTTCTGTTAGTTAAGATTAGAGAAGAGGAAGATGCTCAGAAAATAGAAGAAATAGCTGGCAGTTCTGGCAAACTTACATTAATATGTTGTAGGCTATTATTACCCTAATTTTTTTTGTCAATATAACATTCATCTAGACACGTTCAAGCAAAGGGGAAAGGAATATTGTTTTATCTTTCTTCTGGTGGACCTGTAATTTGATGGTCTTTGAAATCAAATATGTATGGTATGTGTACTTCTGATTACCACTCTAAGCTTGTGTTGGTGACAAAAAAGTAAAAGAAGCACACTGACTAAATGTTGTTTTTGCATTGAATTGAGGGTTTATATCCAAATAGTGTGCTTTTTGAGAGAGTTAATACATATTTCCTGAGCATATAATCAGTTGGTAACACACACAGAGTAAAAAAAGGTCACAATCCTGCATTTTCAGTATTATTCCCTCATGTTTCCTACTATTGACAATTTATTTATTTTGCTGGGTTCATCATTTTCACATGTTTTGGCAAAGCACACTTTGGACAGGAAGCATTTTGCGGCAACGAACAAGAGTCCACTGCCCAAAGTACAAACTGAGAAATGCAATTTGGAATGTCATGAGTAGCATGTTTTAGAGTGGCACAGGTGTACTTCTCTACAGTACTCTTAGCAGTAAGAGAAGAAATTCTACATCTCATCAATGTATTGCTATAGCACATAATGCAAATGAAAGTAATTTAAAGAAACAGGGCAGATGATGCAATGTTTGAATCCAACTTGCAGATGTGAAAATACAGTGTGTGTCTTCTTAACGGAATAGCTACTGATGAATGGAAATGCAAGTCGTGTTTGTTCTTGTGTGTTGTGGTGTGAAACATATTTTTTTTTTATTGTTTTGCCTTTGCAATTTGTGGTCTACTTGGCAGAGCTCAAATAGGCATCACAGCTGAAGGAAAAAGGGAAAAGTGTAATTACCATAGTATTCATTAGAGCAAAAACTCCTGGCACTGTTTAATGGTATTTGTAATGAGAGAGTGATGTGCACATGATATATACCTCTCTCTGTGGCACAAGATGTAAATGCCATGACTTTGGACCCATAGCAGAGATGCTCTAGGGTACAAACCTATACTGTGTGAAGGGGCCATGGAACCCCTCTCTATTTACATAGAACACCATATGAAACCTGTATTGGCTTTAAATAAGCACATTTTGAAAGACACAAAACAATTTCTAGAAGACTTTTTTGAGTTTGTAGAAAATACACATCCTGTATCTGATTGTTTACTGGTTACTATGGATGTTAAATCACTTTTTACTATGATCCCTAATGTGACTGGCATAGAATATCTGAAACAATATCTGATGGAAGATGGCACATACGACGCTGCCACCATAGATTTTCTATGTTTTCTTATGGAAATTGTACTAAAAAAATATCTTCTCCTCTTTGTTGCAGTCTGTATATACAGAGTTGGATGGCATGGCTAGGCACCTCTTCTTGTTGTAACACCAACCCTGTAATGGGAACCTGAACCTGGACCCTCACCCATATTTGACATATGATCTGAGTAGAGTTTTTTATTTTATTTTATGATTTGTAGATGATCTCTTTCTTCTTTGGCAAGAAGTTGGACTTGATTTTTTCTTTACTAATGTCAACAAAATAGTACTACTTTTTTTTTTTAAATTTACTTTTAAAACCTCATATACTTCTATGGAGTTTTTGTATATTAATGTTAAAAGAAAACACAGAGAGAGAAGTTCTGCACTGAGGTCTATAAATGAGAATGCATATGTCCATAGACAGTACATATCCCAACCATGTTTTTAAGACCATTATAAGGGAAGGCAAGAGGATGTCTAGATTAACTGTGGAAGATGAGACATTCATGCAACAAAAAATGCACACATTCACACAAAACACAGAAAGAGAGAGAAGTTATAAGAAAGTTACAGAAGTTAGAAGTTAAGTCCAATGTGTGTGGGCTCTCAGCTCTACTGAACTAAACTGCTGTCCTGTAGTCTACCCTACAGATAGGCAAGAATCTAACAGAAGAACAGAAGTACTGAGGTAGTACTTACTCCAGTAATATCAGACTGCTACAAGGATCTATAGGAATATTTTAGTGTTGGTGATAAAGGATGATAAAAAAAAAAAATGGTTGGAGACAAACCTTTTTTTTTTTTAGAAATCAAGAATCAATTAAAGGTTACTTACTAGAGGAATATATGCACCTGCACTACTGGGCACTCTGAACATGTACAAGGCACCCAACCACCATGTAAATGTAACTTTTGTGAAGCAGTGGATACATTTACTTTTACACACAGATACAGATACTAGGAATGAACTAGACTAAACTGCAGACAGACTTAAACACATATAATATAGTCTATTTGGCCTACTGCTGTGCTTTCTATGCATATCTCTGCATGAGTGATTGCACGAGATTACATGATCACACCAGAGAACACACACCCTTTATTGATGGAGAGAGGAGACATTACTAATGCCCTTACCAGACATGGACATGATACACATTGTATCACACACGGTAAATTAGAGTCATGGGAGAAGAAATAGAGTGGGAAAAGAGGGAGGTTGTGAGAGGAAAAAAAAAGAAGAATGTAAAGAAATGGAATGGATTAATAGATAGAAGATCACTATGGGGAAAGGTTGAATGATAAATTTTCCATAAAAACCTATCTAGATAAAGACATTATTTATGTAATGTTATTTATGTTATTTATTTGTATATAAATGCATATATATATACCTTTTTATTGTATTGTTATTTATTTTATTATTGTATATATATTATATTTACTATGATATAGCCAGCTCTTTAATTTCTTGAATAGTTATTTTTTAATTGAGATCTTTTTGGCTTTTATGTATTTGTTCTGACTTTTGAGATGAGTGGAATGAAGTTTTTGTCTGATGAAGCAATTTTTAAAAGAAAATTTATTATTTTCTGTTTTTTAAAACTTGGCTTTTTTTATTGATTATTGTTGGAAATCATTTATTTTTGTTTTTATTGGTTTAGTGGTTTGCTTTTTTGACATTTTGAAAAAATATATATGTATCTTGACACCTCCATACAGCCCAACCATATGTTTATGTATCTGTCTGTATATTACCCTATATTAAAAAACCAATCTTATATATATATTATTAATCAATCCATTTCAAATATTTTCTTGGAACAGTACACAGTAGTTCTTCAAGTTCTTACATACACAGGCAGTTTCGAAAAAGTACACATTATCTACAGTACATTATGGGAACTGGATCAATTGTATCATACATGAATATGGTTAAGTCTGATTTCTAATGATCATAAGAATAAAGGAGTTCAATTGTACCTAAATTTCTAATAAACTGGTTAGGTGTTCTGGTGTTCTTTATTTTTTTACATTCCACCAATAAAGTGTGTAAAAATTTTTCCTATTTTGATGCAACTGCCAACAGTTTGTATAACAAACAGGAAAATTTAGCATATGTTATGCACAGGTTTAGGAAAAGTGTGAATAGACTGATAGAAACATGTGCAAAAAAGTGTGAATAGACTCATCACATAACAATTTTACTGTTTGCTACTATGTTTCACACCTACATTGTGTTTTAAACTATCTGCCTTCCATCACACAAATGCAGTTGACATGGTTGTGCGTCTTCGCTCACTGGCTGTTCAATGTGAGATTGTAATTCAGCACCAATTCAGACATAGAGTTGTTGCTTGACTTCTGCAGACATTGCTAGTGTTAGAGATTATGCTAAATTTAGAGCACAGAGGAGTGCAGTGAGGAGTCCAGAATTTTTGTGGCACCCCTCATGAAGTTTTACATCTGTAGGCTGCAGCAAGTGGACTATACTGGGTCTCATTATAAGACTGAGGCTTGGGACAGATTAGCCAAGGCTGTCTGCAGTGCAACTGGTATCCCATACACTGGACAGAATTGTCTTCACCACTATAGTGACCCGAAACAGCACAAGAAAGACCTACTTAGCCAATGGAAAGATGAGTTTAGAACTGCTGGCACCCCTCATTTGTCTAAGTACACTGACCCATCAGCATTCAATTATATAGAATGCAGTAGAAAGCCAAGGCTGGTATTTGTTATGATTTTATGTCTGTTCTTCTCTTCTTCTTTATTATATATCTACTGAAGACATTGCAGTGAACAGAGAGGTGTACCAAGAGAGGTTAAATCATATCAGAGAGTCACAGGGTAAGTATGCATCAGGTCTTACTGTAAGCCTAATAACTACTGTAATTATATGCAATATGGCAATACTGAAATAAATAGTTGTATTTATGATATCATGGCAGTGCAATTGATTAATGTTATAACAGCGTAACAACTTCCCATCATATCTGGATGGTGAAAAGGTGCATAGACTGGATATTCATAAATGTTTATATAGTGAAATTCATGTAACATACCATGGATCTAATTCTCTCTCTTTCTTTTGTCTCATCCAACCCCTTTTCTTTCATTTTTTTTGTTTGCTTTTCTACTTATAAACAATGACATTCAGCACAGAGAGACTGACCACTGCTGACTGGCCTGCCATCCCACCACAGGTTGCAGCACTGACACCCAATAATTCAGGTTTCCAACCTCTCAGTAATGCCTCCACAATCCCTGCCCTAAATGCTCCATCCACATCAGGTAGCTCTGCCCTGACTGCTGGTGCACTGGTACCCTCCAGGAGTTGTAGTAGTGGAGATGATGATTTTCTCACCCACCAAGAGATGACATGGTGGAGGCTATTATGGAACAAAACCTCAGTGTCCAAATCGGCCATGTTGAAAAATGCTTTGTCATATTGGCAAGATGATGCCACATCAACCACTGACACAGGAAACTAAGGCAGGAGACAGTTATGACAGTTCTGAGGATCAGGACTAGATTCTCACTGTTCTTAGGCTTGATGTGGGTGCACCTCTGATGTCCCTTACCTATCCCTAATCATTGCATCCCCTAAACTTTTGTGTCCATCACTATCCCTTTCTGTTATATATGTCTATGCCTAATTTCTCACCTACCCTACCTACCTAACCCTTACCTTCCTAAGCCCCTTCCCAACATTACTCTCTCTTTGAAAGCTAAAAAAATGGACACCTCTCCCAAAAAAAAAAAAAAAAAAAAATCAACCCATACATAACTCTCTACTTCACCGATGTGTCTTCCTGACATACTTGATTTGGTACAATTGGCTCTAAAACATTATTATTTTGTTGTGACCTACCCTTGGTTTGATGACAGCCCCAATTCAGTGATTTAACTTTACAATTCTACATTTATGTTGTGAACAAGTGGCTAGGTATTGTTTTCTCGCAGTACCTACCTGTAAATTCCTCTATTCTTTCCCCTCTGTCCTCATCTCTGCCTGTCCCCACCCTATTGCACCACTTATATATCAACCCATTTTTTGCAGGTTAGTATGGTCAAAAAGTAGAATCACACTAATCACACATGGCAAGAAATGGCCCATAAGACAGCCTTGACGTTTTGTCCTCTGTATTTGAATGGACTTTGTCATCGAGTACCAGTGCTGAGTGACAGTTAATGGGTGTTAGTGTCCTATGGCAAAACCAGGTCAATTGTTGCCATCACCCACAGCAGTCTAGTTATTATCATGCAAAGGTGCTTAAATGGGTCAATATCACTTTGTTGAAAGAACTATTTATTGAATACCTTTTCGTCAAACTTTATTTATCAAAACTTAATCCATCAAATGCTCGTTTTAGTGAATCTTTTTCAAGTGAAAAAAATCAGTCAGCCAACCTAGTGACCATCCAAAAAAACACAAATTTTAAAACCCATCCAGGTGGGGGGTTGCACTCCATGCCCCCCCCAATGTGGGGGCTGCTCCCCCCCCCACACACACACCTCAACTAAATATACCAACTCCAAGATTGCACTACTGTGGGAAAAAGGGCAAATTCCAGATGATGGCCAGCTAGTTGCACCAACTAGTCTATTTGTTACTCAACATTCGACAGGCAATATGCTGAAACACTTTTGTTTGCTCAAGGAAAGTTGCATATCAACAATGCTGCCTTAATAACAGAGATTTGCAAATGCATGTGCTACATCTGATAGGCTTAAACCCTTGTTTTTTTTTGCTTGGCCAAGGAATCAGAATACAAGGTTTGCAAATATATTTGTACAAGTGTCTCTGTTTTATCAAGGCCTCACTAGTCGGATGGATCCAATATGCATCTGCTGTGGGATTTGTTGGCTCTTTTTTTTAAACATTATTTGATGTCTGTCCTTGAGGTCATTTTGTACTAGACTTTTTATACTATTAATGTTGAAGAGAATAACTAGATACCCCTTTTATGCTACACGCATAAGGTCCTGCAAGGTCTAAACATGATTATAGATAACAAAGCCTTATTTAGTGGCTTCAGTGTATGATTGTACATTGTGTATTGTTGTGCAGTCAAAAACCAACATGTGCTGAAAACTCCTTTATTTATTTATTAGTTTTGTGGCGGGGGGTGCACATGCTTTCCATGAAGTCTTGTCAAAATAAGTTTGCAAAAATATTTGTACAGCTGTTGGCCTATTTTACAAGGGTCTCTGGTTAAAATGGAAATGCAACTGCTGTTGGAATTTGTTGCTTCTTTTTACTTTAAATAGTAGTGAACCCTTACATAAATATACTGATTTTTTTATATACCCTGATATTTCAGAACATAACTAGACTCCTTACTTATTGGTATCCCCATACAAGGACAATGCGGTCTATATTCTGTGTACTGACCTGAGCACATTGTTGAAGACCTGTATGCTGAGTTTCTATTTTCACTATTTCCTTCAGGAAAAATTTGCATATCTGTAATGATCACTTGATAGGGAAAGTTTGTAAATATAACTATTTAGCTTATGTGGCACATGCACAGAGGTGTGCACGAGTGTTCTCCATTTCTTGGGTGGTGGCTCACATGCACTGAGTACAGAGATGTGCACGAGTGTTCTCCATTTCTTGGGTGATGGCTACACTGGCAAAGTGATTCAAAGAAACAGACACTTTATTTCCATTTTGAGCTGGTGGCATGGCACTGCTTAGCTCCACAGTCTGCCATCACCAGTCCCCCTCAGCTAACCCATGATTCCTTTACAAGGCTTGTATACTAGCTCCATTCCCCCCCTGAATGGATCCCTTCCATTCTTAATGCAAGAATGATCATGTGGCTCTAAGACTTAGAAGGCAAAAGTCCAACTGCCATTTTGTTATGGGTTTCATCATTTTCTGTTAGTTAATTAGCAGTCACAAATCCCACATAATGTTCCTACAGTGAATCCCATTCTGAACTAAAAGAGTAAAGCCATATATGTCTACTGACAGCAGAATGTGATCATCTTGTAATTTGGAGTACAGTGTTTAAGACAGTGGGTCCACATTGTAGTAGGATAGTAAGGTGGAAGACAGAGCGGGGAGAGATGATTTCCTATGTATTCTTTCTGTCTCTGTTTATGTGGTGTTCAATGCTTTATTACAAGCTATAAACATCACAGTTTCAGATAAAACAACGGTAGATTTGGCACACAAAAATATTACAAACTGTTACTCTTCAGTGGAGCAGCTGCTGGCAAATGAATGCAATAACAGGCTGAAATTAAAGAATAGTAAGTAAAATAAATTAAGATTGTTATGTTTGTCCCATGTATAGGTCTGTCAGCTGTCTGTGTCCACAGCTATAAAACAGGGGCAGAAAGGTAACTGCCCACTGCCATGTTCTTACTTAAAGCTCTGAGTACTGTGCTTTAAGTACAAAGTGAGTTGTTTCTTTTCCTCTTCTTATTATCATTATTATTATTAATATCAACATGAATTACAGTTGCAGGTTCTATAACCACTGCACTGGTCACTTGGCAATGCCTGCTTGTGGACAAGCTAAAACTATAGAATTGGCACACCTCCAGTTCCTTTTAGTGATAGGCAGACAATGCTGCAGGTATGCAGGTGAATTAGCTGTGAGATAACTATGCGTAGTCTGTAACAGCTGAGGACTATTTTTTCCTACAAAGCTTTTCTCTTCTAGGACTGGTGGCAGAGGTGGCAGTTACTTTCATGTCATCTCCACCTACCACAAATATTTCAAATCACTCATCTGCAAGCTTGAATGTAGTAAAGCAACAGATGGATGTGGTAGCAGCCTCCTGCAAAGTCAAATGCTGCAAATGTTTATATTGGGTGATTTTGCAATACATATCAGTGCTATGCTAAAATGCTTCTTCCCCTAATATTTATATATTATCCATTTTTTTCCTGTTCTTTATTTGTTGAAATAAACATAAATTTAGAAAATGCTATGATAATTTACAACTCTTAACTTTTCTGACAATACTGCTTACAACAGTTTTTTTTTTTTTCAGTATTAAGACATCCTTATACAAGATGTTGAAATATAAATAGAAATGTGCATTTGGTGTAATTCTTCCATTATGTGATCAGTCAGAAAGAGTACAGGGAAGACAGTAACAAAATTACTCTCGGGATGCTGTTTTCTTAAAACAAGTATTCTGAAATGGCATTCACACATTATAAAAACATGCTTTCCATGGGAAGGGTGATTCCATACTTTCCATGAAAGGTATTTGTTCCTTACATCCTCCTACTTTAAATGATTTTAATTATACAACTCCAAGGTCACTGCACAGGAGAATATGAGGAAATTCTACTTACCACCAGGATCATTGTTTGGCTAAAATATACTTTAGCCAGTTTTTCATTACTACATAACTAAGTGGCATGTAAAGTAATAACTCTGAGATGTTGTCCAGGGATTCTAGAAGTTTCCTAGCAGTAACAGACTTTGTGATGACAGTCTATATCATCCATGAAAGTCTTCACATGAGACAGTTTTCATCAACTGATATGCAAATCTGTAAATAAGTTTAATTTTCTTGCATTTCTCATATTTATTTTAATTAGAAATATATACAATGTGATTTTTAAACTTACAGTAAAGGATATTTATGTAGAGGATAGGTATGCAGTAATGCTCAGTTAGCTGATGGCATTTCTATGCTTGGTATTTTTTCCCTGTAGAAAAGTGCAACATTTTCAGAAGTGATTATAGTAAGCCCTGGAGTACAAGTGGTTAAGATCAGTTCATGCCTGCACAACTATTTCATTCACTTTGTCCCACCCCTTCATTTACCGATCCAGCTTACCATCAGCTGCTTATGTTGCGCCAGCTCTGCCTATTTTAAGAGGCTGTGGTTATATCCTACTGGTCTGGGACTACTGCAGCCATTGGCAGGTTGATAAGCAGAAGGGGAAACATGGATCGCAGAAATCCAACAGCATCAAATACTTATTACAGCAGGTAAATGTTTGTGGTGCCCTAAGTGGGAAGGACGTCATGTACATCATGCTAGGGCACTAACTAAACTGGACTGTTATTTTGGGTGGATGAGCATATTTAACTTACTGCTATAGCACAACAAGGATGTTTCTCTTCTTAGTATTCTTGTTTTGTATCCTCTGCTTTGTTATTTTTTGAAATATATAGACTCTTCCATATTTATCCAGGGGAGAATACTGACAGCCTTCCTTTACTGCTTTATCTATAAACAGTTAATTTGCAGTTATGTGATCCTCATATATTATCATTCATTTATCTTGTAGGACACAGTATGTCTGCTTGTTGTAGGCCCTCATTTACAGATGCAGAGAATAACCTGATAATTGATGCCTTAAGTTAACATGCTGTTGTGCTGCTGTCCAGGGATGGGCCAATATGGCTGAGCATACAGCCCTCTGGGATGAATTAGTGGCCAACATTAACACCACTGGGCAACAGTCACACATATGAACAGGTGCTTCACAGAGCCACAGACATGGTAAATGATGCACATAGGCATGCAGCTGCAGTGGCATGTGATTGTCAAGTCACAGGTGGAGGCCAGAGCCCCCTCTCACTGCCACTGAGGAATTCCTGGTAAACATTGTTGCCCAGGACATCTCCCAGCAATCCATGGCACAGTGTGTTCTGGATGTGGGAAAAACTCCTGCATCCCAAGAAGAGCTTCCAGGTATGTTTTGTTAGATGATAATTAGAATACTGTGGCACAGTGCACTAACTTCAGTAATGTATATGTCTGTGTCAGTTGTTTGTTGGTTGGGGGGATTTAGGATTGCTATAATTATAAGCTTAATTTGAAGTTGTCAGCCACATTCTTGTTGACATTTGATGTACTGCAGATATAGAGGTGTAAATATATTACCCCTGTTTTACTGCTGAATGTGATGATGTTGCCATTACCTCATGCTTTACTTATTTCAGGACCATCAGGACTACAGAGATGCAGGCCTTTCTTCAGTTGGTTAGCATAATACATTTATGTCAGTACTGCAGATAAATTACAAAATATCTGATAATGTGTCCTCTCAGGCTTGTTGCATGTATTACTGTACTGTCTGTAACAGTGTCAGCAGTGTACTTTTTTAGCATATATTGTAGCATAGCAGTGCAGGCATTAATGCATTCCTGTGTTTCTCCCTTTTATTAGAGGTGATCATGACAATGAGAGTGTGGACACTCTGACACCTGATATCAGTGTCTCAACAGACACTGATAATGATGGTGGCCAAACTGAGACTCAGTTTGGGGGGTGCAAAAGTTAAATCTGGCATATAGGTTGACATCCAGCAACCTCCTTCATTTTCCCCCCAGACACAGCCAGTAGGCTTACGCCTACCCAGTCCACTGAGGCCAGAGATATTAGACATGTTGAGGATGAGGACATTGATCAAGGAAGTATGGCTACTGTGGCTTCAGTGCCTGTTGAACCTGTCCATAGCCAAAGTGTTGGCAGAGTGTCATGCAGGACGGTTGATAGGGGTGCTCAGAGGAGGCCTGCTGCCCTCCTCCACCTGGTGCAGGTGTCTTTTCCCGTGTCACTCAATGGATGTTTAGGGCCATCTTTGGAGGCACAGGCATGTTCTGAAAGGTGCACCAGACAAATGCTCAGGGTTCTAGATTTGGCATAGTCTGACATCCATGACTACCTCCACCATGTAGCCAACTCAATGGGTTGGTTGAATGACAAATTGGAACATGGAGTGTCTGTGATGGAATGAGGGGTTTATATCATGGACCTTGCAGTGTCTGTGATGACACATCTGCTGGGAGGGGGACGTCATCTACATGGGTGTAGGTCAGCCACACCATCTGCTGCTAGCCAGTGTGGCCATGCCTGATTACACTTCCCTAGTGGCAGTACCTCCCCTGCACCATCAGGGAGTGTGCTGTCCACACCTAGATATGGCAGGCCATGGGGTCATGGTCCTGAGCATTCCCATGAAGAGAGCATATCCAGCAGGCAACAGTCACATTCAGGTAGTAACACTGCATCTGACCTTTGGTGTGGAGGTGCCATTGCATCTCCTGGCAGAGCCTGGTCTCATGGTTGGGGTGACAGTGATGAACTGACAGCTCTACTATATACAGCTCACACCTGTCCAGCATACTAAGATGTAGAGCTAGCACTGAGCTTGGCTCTGTTCATGGACACTGTCACACACCACTTTCTCATGGACAGACACACACACACACACACACACACACACACACACACACACACACACACACACACACACACACACACACACACACACAAAACAGTTACATAGTTTAGCCTGTCTGCTTTCCTGTTCTTACTCACACACACTCAATAACCTTTGTGGTCAGCCTAGGCCTCTTGTCCACTCCCCCCAAAACACTCTGTGCAAGTGCTGATAATTATGACATATCCTTGATTTCTCTCTTTTGGATTCAGGGAAACTAAAGCTTTGTGTCTGACACACAGGGTGGTTAGCTACGTTAATGCTTACTATATCTACATTTGTGTTGTTTAAATGATAATTGTACATGTGAATTATATTTGCCTTGCCAAGTTGTACAGTGGATAGCATCATCATTTCATTACTTTATTGTGCATTCTCTTGTAAGGGTTGTGAAGTCAACAACTGCAGTGTGTCTCATTACTTTCTAACTATTCTGTTTAATGATTAATCAGTACAAACACGTGGTCCACATCATAAGTAAGTCAGTCCATCATGTTCAGATCTCTAGATTGCATGACAACACTGTAGTATAATCTCATCAGAACAGTACAGTATCATGATATCTGTTACATGTAGCCAACCAAAAATATGACACCCCACAGAGCTTTCTCATCAAGGTAACAGAGAGCCTACAAACCATGCCATGATGTACAATACTCTGATATAGCCGATGACATCAGCATTGTCTGTTGAGCATATGAGAATAACAATGTCCTATCTGCTGGTGTTAAATACTGTCTGTAATCACACACACACACACACACACACACACACACACACACACACACACACACACACACACACACACACACACACACACAGTTGACTGTAGTGAAAATAGAACCCCTCGTTATCTAGGTACACAGACTACAGATCTCACACATATACACTTGACTGCAGTGAGATTAGAAACCCTACCTATTTAAGTACACAAGCTACAGAACACAGTAATTAATGCATGCATCATGACACATGTCTGACTTATGCAGGTGTGCAGATGAACTTATAGTAGATGACATCGGCAAGCCCTGTGAGAGACAACAGCTTGGGAGGCTGGTATGGAATGAATGTGTAGGGATGAGCAGCTATCAGAAAAATGTCCAGCCATGCCATTGGCAAAGTAACTGCAGGATAGCACTTCTATTCTACTGACCAGAGACAAACACAAAGTCAACTTAAGTGAGAACAGAACCCCTACATATCTAAGTGCACAGATTACAGAACACAGTACTTAACATACATGCCACAGAAGAAGTCTAACTTATAAAGGAGTGCAGGTGAACTTATAGTTGATGACATCAGCAGGGTATGTGAGGAACAACAGCTTGGGAAGCCTGCAAAGGTGCATAGGGTCATTGCGTCATATAAGGCTAATAGCCTAACAGCACTAGGCTGCTTAGAAGCCTAGCTGTATAACAATACAAGTACCCTTATGGATTATATTTGGATGTTTCAGTTTAGCAGAGCAAGGTTGAGAGCACCACCAAATGGCACTATCCATGAGGGAGCACACAACATTATAAATTACACTTAGTTGTGTGGTTGATATTTGTGTGGGAAAAAATAAACTGAGAGCCCAGGGATGTAATGCTTGTGGGTGCATGACCAACACATGGACTGAAATCAGACAGCATCATATATACATTTCTATAGCAGATCGGGCCATACCGCTCAACCTTTTATAGCAAAAAAATCTGGGCAAAGCCATATATATTGGATTGAAAAAGGACCAAACATTTTACATACTGCTCTTACAAACTTATACAGTTGATAGAATAACATGTTTTGCATTCACATTAATTGTCTGAAGAGTAAAAGTTTTGAAATTCAAATGTCTGTCATTATTGTCTGGCTTCAATACTTAAGTATTTTCAAATTATTTGCCAGAAAATCAACTTTTCATAAGGAACAGGACAAAAATGGGATGCAAAAATCAGGACATTCTACAAAAATCTAAACAGCTGAAAGGTATGCATTGGGCAACATATTTGCACTATAGTTAACTAAGTGTATGCACATGTGAGATACATCTGTTTGCCTGTAGGTAAGCAGTGCACAAACACAAGTCTCATTGCTAATGTGTGACAGTTACTCAATACTGGGTTTTTGCGATGGCCAAAAGCAATTATTGAATATATTTAGTTTCTGTGTCTGTCAGTCTGTTTCTTAGGTGGTCTGATTTCAGCAATGTTGCACTTCATCAAGCCACATAAGCACAGAAAACCTGATGTTATTTGTTTGTACTATGCGGCGCATCGCAAAAAGAAAGGTAGAAAAACAAATTGGAAAGGGAGACATACGTGAATTGAGCAAGAGCAAGGTACGACATACACACTACAAAATGATACTAGACATCAGATATTTCTACATATTTCAGGATTTGAACTTTCACACCACTACAGGTTCAGAAAACAGGATAGATGCCTTAGCCCTCTTTACCATACAAACAGCTTTGCAGCAAAGAACTGAAGTAATTTTTCATGCAAACAAATTCATCAGAATCTACACTGCTATGAGATCTTCAGCTGTGGCTTGTACTGTTAACCCTCTTTATTATATTTGGACATAGTGAACTTATTGATCACACAGCCTGTTAGGATTCTGCTTGCAAATACGCAGCTTTGTTTTACTTTTCTTGGTACTTCATAAGTTATCTGACCAGTACTGTGAAACATGCAAGTGTGTAAGGCATTCAATATCCTTGGCCTTAAAATGTGTGCGGATATTAACTGGGAGTTATATGGCATACATTTGCCAGCAAGTGAGGGCCAGGTTGGCTGGTACAAACAACCATATACTGTTCTTTTGTGGGGACCATTGCTGAGTTACTATTATGGCACAAGCAAGGTTACACTGCTCTTGGGGTACTCATGTACTGTTATGTCACAAACAAGCATAGCCTGTTCTTTTGTGGGAAAGCAAAGTTGTTACTGCTGTAGCACAAATGAGGATATGATGCTCTTGCTACTCTCCTTGTTCTGCTTCCTGCCTGTTGTTTGCTGTTGGGATGGGTTGTGAAGTCAGAAACTGCAATGTGTATCAGTACTGTCTAGCTTCTGTCTTTACGAATTTTCCACTACAAAAGTATGGTGCAAAAATAAGGCCATGTAGTGAGCATCAGTACAAACAAAACATGAGGTCTACTACTTACTAATGGACACGTCAGTAAATTAAAAGTCTCTCTGCTGTCACGTTAAAGTATTTTTGCACAAATCAACAGCACTATTTACTTAATTACTGTTCCATCCTACTAAATACAAGGATATGCCATAATGGGTCTACTTCATTTGCCCTAACTTCCAATTGACTGACACCCATTTGACTGACCCCATTTGACTGACACTTCATTTGACTGACAAGTATTATTGGCAGTTTCCAGAGCACTTTAAGGCAAGTAAATGGAATATATCCCCTTCCCCACTGTAGTGTGACCCTGGAGTTAGAATATATAGTTAGGGGGGTGTGGGAGGCACAGCCTCCCACAATGGGTGGGTGTGGGGTGAAGCCCCCCACTTAATTTCATATTATGTCATGTGGTTTTGCTTTAATATTGCTTAGTAAAACAAAAGTAAGTGGGGGGCTTCGCCCCACACCCCTCCCATTGTGGGGGCTATGCCCCCCACACCACTCTAACTATATATTCTAACTCCAGGGTTGCACTACAGTGGGGAAGGGGACATATTCCATTTATTTGCTTTACAGTGCTCTTGAGACTGCCAATAATACTTGTCAGTCAAATGAAGTGTCAGTCAAATGAAGTGTCAGTCAAATGAAATTTCAGTCATTTGGTTTCAGTCAAATGGGTGTCAGTCAATTGGAAGTTAGGGCAAATGAAGTAGACCCACCATAATATTATTCAAAAACTATACTCTAGGTTCAGGACTTACTTTACAAATGCAGCAGTGGACACACTTTGAGCTCAGGGCTGACTCTTTCTGATGCAAGCAATACACAGCCAGTACATGGGGAGGTACAGGTTATGTGAGTTGCCCGGCATCAATGTTACTATGTTTGTGAGTAGAAGAAAAGTACTAGGCACCTAGGTGGTCAGTGAATGTGCTATGCATTGTATTTTAGCCAAAGCAAAGGCATAGTGAGCATGCCTATGTCTGCCTACAGGCATAGCAGCTGGTGGTTCTCCCTCTGAGCCCTCCTCTGACTGTAGCTGTGGTGACCTAGGCATTGGTAGGGGGAATGTGTGTCCTTTCTCCTAGCTGATCCTGCTGCAGCTGTTTCCGCAAGATCAGATTATGTAGCACAGCACATACTGTGAAGACTTGTGCAAATGTCTCGGGATTATACTGCAGGGCTCCACCAAATGTATCTAAGCACTGGAACTGTGAATTCAACAGCCCAAACACACGCTCAATGATGGTTTGAGCATGTGCCTCATTATGGCATTTTTCCATGGGTGTGTGTTCACATCTGATGGGTGTCATCAGCCATGGTTCCAGTGAATAGCCAACATCCCCCAATAAATGGCCCTGTGGGATGTCCCCCTAATAAACATCTGATACAGCTGTGATGTATGCCAGATATGATAGTCATGATAACTGCCAGCATTGCCAACACACACATTCAAGATTATTTCTTTGGCATTGCACATAACTTGGCAGTTGATGGAGTGATATCCCTTGCAGTTCATGTAGATTCTACCCTGCTCACCAGGTGGTGCCTTGATGTGTACACAAGTGCAATTTATGGCACCCAGTACATCAGGGTAGTGTGCTACAGAGCATATTGCTAGCCTTCTCCTCAGAACTATAGAGAAAACATATGTATGTACTTACTGGCATGCATAAGTATAGCATAGGTTCATAGGTTGGTACTAGGCTATCGGCCCTAGGGTCTATACAAGCCTAGCCATAACATTTCCCTGGCTATTTCTTCCCACACTATTTACTTCCCTGGACCCCTGTCTAGCAGGGCGACTGACGTGATCCCCAAGGTGAATTTTCTTTCTCTCATCCAATCATCAAGGTTCCTTTTGAAGAGGGCCAAAGAGGCGCTCTGCTTGACATGTATGGGCAGTCCATTCCAGAGTCTGGGGAGTCTCTGGGTCAGGAACCTATACCTCCAGCATATTTTGTTTATTGTTTGGACAAGATTTAGATCCCTGGAGCATGTGGCTCTGAGGGATTGGGATTTCTTTAAGTGTAGCATGTCCATCAGCTCTGGGTTTGACATGGCCTTGTATGTTAAGCAGAGATCACTTTGGAGTAGATGATATGTGACAGAGTATAGCTGGAGTTTTTTAAGGTGGTCAGCATAGGGCATCTGCTTTAGGCCTGTGATTCTTTTAGTAAGGTATTTCTGCAGCCTTTCCAGTTGTTGTGCATGTCTTAAGAGGTACATACCAAATGGGACATTGTATTCTATAATGGGTCTAATGAGGGATGAGTACAGTGTGACAATTACCTCCTTTTTTTCTGGATGAAAAGCCCTTAGTGATGAGGTGTGCCACATAGAAGGATTTCCTGACTGTTGTGGTGATGTGGTTATTGAAGGTGAGAAAACTTTCCACCTGTGTCCCTAAGTCTCTTATCACACTTTCAGTGTTTAGTGTACTGCCACCTATGTGATAATTCATGGGTACATGTTTTTTCCCAAAAGGGATAACTATACATTTCTTGGCATTGAGCTTGAGCTCATGGCTCTGCACCAAGTATCTGTTTCTGTAAGGCCCTTTTGTAGAGTATCCAGATCATTTTGGGGATTCAATAATGGCTCCCAGTTTGCAGTCATCTGCGAACTTTGTTAGCCAGAGTCCCTTAGTGTTGGCCTGTATTTCAGAGAAGTAGATGCCAAACAAGAGAGGTCCCAGGACAGAACCCTGAGGTACTCCACTTGTCACTTGTCTGGAGCTGGATTTGGAGTCAGCTACTTTTACAGTGTGGATTCTGTCAGTAAGCCAATTGGCAACCCATCAAGTGAAATAGGGATTAATGCCCAGCTTAGTAAGTTTATCTATGATTCCAGAGTGGGGGATTGTGTCAAAGGCCTTGGTGAGGTCCAGATAGGCTGTGTGCACTACCTTACCCTCGCCCACAGCTCTGGAGACTGATTCAAAGATGTCAATAAAGTTCAGGAGACAAGATCGGCTCTTCACGAACCCAAACTGGGTGGGGTCCAGTGTTTTAAGGTTGCCAATGTCTTTGTTTATAAGTTTCATGATAATATGTTCCATGGCCTTGCAGATCAGGCTCATCAGACTGATGGGGCATTAGTTCCCGGGATCCAAGGTGGATCCCCCCTTGTGGAGTGGGATAACTGTAGCTGTATGCCATTCAGTGGGCACGAAGCCTGAGGTGAGGGTATGATTAAACATGACACTTAGGTGAGGTGCCAGTTCATTTTGTAGTTCATGTAGTACACAGCCTGGAATGTCATTCTGTATTCTTAGCTTTGGAGCGTGCATTTTTTACCTGTGTGGCCATTATTACCGGAATTTGGCAATCTTCCAGTATTGAGATGGGTCATTTAGAGGGTGAGAGGGGGGTGACATTGGCACTGAATCGATCTGCCAGGATACTGAAAATATCCTTGGGATCAGTATATTTAATGACATTCTGTTGTAGCTCAGAGCAGATCTGAGCATTGCCATTTAGATTATTAACATAGTTATAGAATGCCTTGTGGTTGACTTCGGAATCTTTGGCAATTTTATTTTCATAACTAGCTTTGGAGGATTTTATGAGGGATCTCAGCTTCTTACTGAGGTTGGTAAGGGAGTTTTTGCACCCTGGGATTTTCCTCTTTTCTGCAACAGTTTTGTTCCTTTTGTTGTAAAGTTTGTTTATGGCAGGGGACCACCAGATTGGCTTCCTTTTTTTGGAGGAGAGCATCTTAGTTCTATATGGGATGGCACGATTCATGCATGAGTGGATGTGCTCGTACAGTATCTTAGTGTAGGACTCAACAGTCGACCTTTCAGTTCCCGTCTGCATGGGTGTCATGAAGTTTGTAACTTCTGACTTGAGTACCATGAAGTTGGCCTTGGAGAAGTTATTTATGGAGGGTTCCTTACTGGGGGGTAGGGAGGGATGTGGATGTTAAGGGTGATTAGCTTATGGTCTGACCTGACCAATGAGGGGGTGACCATAGGTTTGGAGCATCAATTTCCCATGTTGGTAATGACCAGGTCTAGGATATTGGAGCCCCTGGTGGGACTATGGATTAGTTGATCCAGGGCATTGGAATTTATGAATTCCAAGAACCATTGGGCAAAGGTGTTGGTGCACGAGTAGTTTTCCCAGTTAATGGTAGGGTAGTTGAAATCACCCAGTATTAGGATGTTTGGTTGTATATTAATATTTTCCAGTATGTTTAGAAAGGTGTAGTGAAAATCTTGTGGCATGGTGGGGGATCTGTAGCAAGCTACAATTTGGATTGCAGTCTTACCTAGTGTTGCACCTGGAGAATTTCAGACACATTGTGTTGAGCAACTAACCTGGTGGTGTGAATATCCTTGGTGAGTATGGACACTCCTCCACCTTTAGTGTTTCGATCCTGATTTGTTAGCCGAAAAGTGTGGTAAGAGTTCTAGCCTGGTATTGCAGGGGTGCTCTCTGGAGCCTTGAACCAGGTCTCAGTTACTACACAGATATCGATGTTCTCCATTTTTAGGAGTGCCTTGAGAGAGTGCATTTTGAAGTTTAGACTTCTAGCATTGAGTAGCATTGCCGTCAGATTTTGCATGCTTGTACCTGTTACGGTGGTGGCTTTGTCCTTTGAACTTTGCCTAAAAAAGGCACTATATGGGTGGCAAGAGCCTTAGCCAATAGCTTAAATCTCAGGGGCGACAGGTGCAGACCATCTCTGGCAAAACATCGTGGTCTGTCGATCATGTCGTCCCAGGCAGACAGATACTGGATCCCCTCTGAATGACACCAGAAGCTTAGCCAATTGTTGAATTCAATCATTTTGTCTTTATATTGTGGTATCATTCTGGGTGAAGACAGGATGCTACTCAGGGCTAGGGTCATACCTACCTGGGCCACATGATCCAAGAGCTCTTCCATGTCTCTTTTCATGTAGTCCAGGGAGGTACGTCTCAAGTCATTCACTCCAACATGGACAATGACAGAGTCATATTTGTACTTGTTGTGGAGTGACTTGAGTGCATGAGTTATGTGGCGGATCCTGGCACCCGACAGGCAGTTCACTGTAATTTTCTCCTTGTTCAGCCTGGTGAGTGGGACATCAGTGTGCCTGACTATAGAGTCACCTATGACTAAAGTGTTAAGTACATTGTTTTGTCTTAGGGGCTGTTGCTGGGTGGCATACTGGTGTTGTGAGCTATGTGACACTTTGGTTATGATTGGTGTTTGTTTGCGTTCCAGCTTTGGAGGTCCATGTTGCTTGGGCAGGTTACAGTTAAGGGCCTCTGCATATGTGGATTTAGTGTTGCTATGTGTGGGTGTTGGTGGTGGGAGTTTAGAAGGGCTATGTGTTGCTTGAGGTGTAGTGCGGGTGTTAACCTTCTCCTCTTGACTGTCTAGCAAAATCTTGGGTGGAGAGAGCATTGCTTCCAGTTTGGCTATGTAAGTGCATCTCTCACAAGTTGTAGTGTTGGGTGGTAGGAGGAGAGGGTTGTCTGTGTACATGAGGCAATTGCTGCATTGCCCCAGTATGCCCAGATTCAACAGGTGGACAGGAGAAATCAACGGAAGCTGACCCTTGGACATGCCTGGTTTGGTGGGGTTTTTTTTAAAGTACAGGAGCTGTTTTCCCTTACCTTAGCAAGGTACTTTGCAATTATAGGCTGTTTAGTGCCTATGATTAATTTCTCCTTATTAATAAGGAGAGTTGAGTGCTTGTATCAGTTTAAGGCTTCCTAGTGCTTTCCAGCAGGTATTAGAGCAAGTGCTAGTCACAGGGATGCTTAAAGGTAAGATGGAAAAAAATGGTTTAACCTAAACACTGCAGCATGCATAGAGAAGTTAGATGTGAAAGTAGGTAACTTAAGTTTTACCTGTCTAAAAGGTTAAGTTTTAGTGGAGAGTCACTATTTTTAAAACAGCAAGATAGATTGAAAGGGGGTGATCACTTTTGTATTCCAGTACTATGGAATACAGTAGAATGGCCAATAAATTTAAATAGTTGAAGGGGAGTGTTTTCACAAAATGATAATTCTGTGCTTCCTCACACAAGCCAGTGAAAGCAGAGAGGAAATGAGATATATGTTCAAATTAACATTAGAGGCAGGCAGCTAGAAAGACAGTGGAATTTACGTAACATGACAGTGACAGGGTGGGGGTGTGGGAAAAAAATTCTGCCTGACTCACAAGAAACAGAGCTGTGTCTTTTGAAGTTTTAATATGCAGTTAAAAGCAGAACACAAGCAAAACACAAGGTAAAGAAAACAAATCACAGCACTCAAAATATAAAAAGGCAATAAACCAATACAAAATACAACAAATAAAAAGCAAACCAACCTTTCCCTTACAGCAAAGTGCAGCAGTGTCTGGGTGAGCCTTTCCAATAAAGCTCTGAAATGTTCTATTTTACCCCTTAAATAGAAGGTTTAGTTCCTAGCTCCACCCCCTCAGTTCACAAATGATTAACCTTAAGTGACCTCTTCTATCTTATGTTGTTGTTGTTGTCTTTTGGCTTTTTCCCGGTAAGGGGTCACCTCAGCAGAACTCCGGTCCACTAATGATCGGCAGTAGATTTTTTAAGAAACACTTAGGTGCCAGCTTGACGCCCAACCTTCAACGAAGGCACACCCATTTACGCACGTATGTCTTTCGAATGCTACCCAACTGCAGGGAGGACATGCAGACCCCACACAGAAGGCACTCCCAAGCCAAGCCAAGAATCAAACGGGAGAACCTCTTGCTGTGAGGTAACAACGCTACCGCTGTACCACCGTGGCAATTATGAGTCCTTAATTGATCAGTTCTAATTTCTGCCTGACTCACAAGAAACAGAGCTGTGGTGTCTTTTGAAGTTTTAATATGCAGTTAAAAGCAGAACACAAGCAAAACACAAGGTAAAGAAAACAAATCACAGCACTCAAAATATAAAAAGGCAGTAAACCAATACAAAATGCAACAAATAAAAAGCAAACCAACCTTTTCCTCACAGCAAAGTGTAGCAGAGTCTGGGTGAGCCTTTCCAATAAAAGCATCCAGGAATTGGTGGAGGATCCCTATTATATGATTGAAGATGCATTCTTTTGAATGTGTCTTGATCGAACTTGAAAGCACGAAATGGCAAAATACCAAAAACGGCATATAAGCAAATTATTTTATTATTTATTATTTTACATTTGTTGACCAGGCTAGTCCAACTGGATACATGTCCATTTTCAGTAGAGGCCCGGGGAGAAAAGCTCTAGTAAAAAAACATACAAAAAATATCAAATTAAAAATTAGAAAAATGGCATTAACATAGAATATTACATCATAAAGTTAACAAATTTACAAAAAAAAAAAACAGTAAAAAAATTACTTAAAAAGTCAAACATGGAAAATAGTACTCAAGACTAACAGCATTAGTAATTAAGAACAAGGTTAGTTTATAGAGAGTTGTATGAAGAGGTTTATAGTTAAGTATATTATGGTTTTGAATGTAACAGATAGTTAAAGGATAACAGTTAGTCAGGGTTGGTACAAGAACATAACCAGTGGTTAGTGAAGAAAAGTTTTAGGTTAGTTTTAAATAGTGGGAGAGAGGTTTGGGTTGTAAGTTCATGTGGTAATAGATTCCATAGTTTACCAACTGAGTTAGAGAATAGGGAGTCGCCTGCTAAGTTTTTTGATAAGGTAGTGAGAATCAACATTTTGTTTGAGGAGCATAGATTCTTCAGGTTATTATATGGCATTATGAGGGTGGAAAGAATTGGGGTGTTGCTAGGTTGGTATAGGGCTTTGTGGGATATTGTAAGTTGGTTAAATTGTAGTTGGTAAGGGAATTCAAGCCAGCCTAGTTGTTTTAGATTCTGGCAGTGATGAGTCCTGTTAGGAGAGTTTGTAGCAAATCTGGCAATATTGTTATAAGATTTAGCTAGTTTGTTGAGATTATTTTTAGAAAGATTGGTATATATGGGGGAAGCATATAATAGGGTAGAGATTAAGTGGGTTCTAGCTATTGTGGTCTTGGCTTCTGGTGTAAGGAAAGGTTTGATTCTATAGAGGGATCCACATTTTCTGTTAATAGATTTTATTGTAGTATTTATGTGCGAGTCAAAATTAAGGTGATTGTCAATTGTAATTCCTAGGAGTTTGGTGGTGGGGTCTGGAGAAATGAGGGTACCATTATTGGATGTGAGTGTAAAATGAAGAGGGGTAGACAAATGAGAGCAAAATTTTTTTTTTTTTTTGGGGTTAAGGAGAAGACAATGGTTAGAGAACCATTGATCTATAGTGGTGAAAGCTTTTTGTGTGAGAGAATGAAGTTCGGTTTGGGATGTGCCAGAACAAATTATGGTAGAGTCATCTGCATATTGAATGCAGGTAGAGAGTGGAGTAGAAAGATGAAGGTCATTTATGAAAATGGAAAACAGTAGAGGACCTAATATGGAGCCCTGAGGAACACCTATGGAGGTGGGAAGGAGGTCTGAGAGATGGTTTTGCCAGATAACTGCTTGTTGTCTGTTTTCAAGGTAGGATGTGAACCAGTTCATAGCAGGACTGTCGAGAGAGAGGGACTTCAGAAGGTGGAGGAGAAGTTGGTGATTAACCATGTCAAAGGCTTTTGATAGGTCAACAAAGAACGCAGAGGAAAGAATATTTTTGTTGCGATTTTTGTTGATACAGTTAGTAAAGGATAACAAGGCTGTGGTGGTACTATGGTATGGCTGGAAACCATGTTGACAGTTAGCTAGGAGATTGTAATGGAGTAGGTAGTTTAGTAATTGTTTGTGGATACATTTCTCCATTATTTTAGCAAGTGGAGAGAGTAGAGCTATGAGGTGAAAGCTGGAGAAATCAATTGAGTTTCCACCTTTGTGAAGAGGAATAATGTAAGAGATTTTCCAGAGAGAAGGGATAGTGCCTTCTTTTATGGTTCTATTGATCAATATGGAGATGGGATAGGCAATAGCTTTGGCTCCTATTTGGAGGACTTCTGCTGGTAGTTTATCAGCTGAGGGGGTAGTTGGTTTTAATTTTTGGAGTAAGGAAGAGATATAGGATGTGGGTATAGGTTTGAGGTGGAAGGGGGAGGAATGGGGTTAGGAGTGGGCAATTTAGAGGTGTCAGGGGTTTGATGGTTTGCTAGATTTAGTATAGAAGTAGTAAACAAAGAGTTGAAAGCATTTGCTGTTTGTGTTGGGCAGTTGAAGGCATTTGCTGTTTGTGTTGGACAGTCAGAGTTGGAGCCTAGTGGATTAGGCGTGCCTGTTTTGCCTGGGGATAGAAGTGTGTTAATAGTAATCCAGAACTTTTGTGGTTGTTTAAGGGATGTTTGTTGTAATTGGATATAAAAGTTCTTTTTATCTTGTAGGATAGCTTTTTTTGTTATGTTTCTTTGTTGTCTAAATGTTTGGTGATCGGTAGTATTCTTTGTGGTACACCATTTTGCCCAAGATTTATTTCTACAATGGATTAGTTTCTTAGTATGATTTGAGAGTCATTGGGCTGGTTTAGTTTTCTTTCTTATTGGGGCATATTGGGGCATGATGGTCCAAGATTGCTAGGAAAGTGGTATTGAAGTAATTAACTGCTTCATTTATAGGGAGAGATTTAAGAGGTGACCAGTTGCATTGCTTAAGTTCGGTTTAAAACAGTTCGGGGTCAAAATGTTTTTTGGTACGGGTCATTCTGACTGAAATAGGGATAGTTAAACTTGTTTTATGTCTGATAATATATATTAGAGAATGGTCGCTTAGGTCGTCTGGGAGGGTTCCTGTTGTGTATTTTTGTTGTGGGCTATTTGTTAGTATCCAATCCAGGATGCTTTCTTTATTATTAAGTTTATTTGCTCTGGTAGGAGAGTTTATAGCTTGTGAGAAACCATACAGGTTGATCAGGGTGGATGGATTAGTGCGACTACATAAATTCTAGTCTATGTTAAAGTCACCTAGGATTATGGTTTCCTGAAGGAGGTTTGAAGAAAGCCAGTTTAGTATGTCTTCTAGTATTCTAAGATTATTACCTGGGGGAAGATAGGGGCAGATGATGTTAACTGATTTGTGTGAGTTAAGCTGCAGTCTAGAAATAATTATTTCTGCATTATTATCTGAGGGTAGGTTAGGATTTATTTTGTTAATTTATAGTCCTGCTTTGTAGAGAATTGCTACCCCTCCACCTTTTTTGTTTGTGCGGTCTTGTCGAAAGATACTATAACCTGGGGGGATAATTTCATTATCTTTTATTGTGGGTTTAAGCCATGTTTCTGTTAGACAGAGGATGTCGAACTGATGAGCATCTAGAAGGGCATGAACTTGTGGTATTTTGTTGCAAATACTACGTATGTTTAGATGGGCTATTGAGAGTGATTTGGAGGGTTTGGTTGAAGGTAAGGGGATTATCTTGAATCGGTTGCAGTTTGTGGTGGGTAAGGAAGTGTTTGGACCAGGGTTAGGGTGAATGTCTCCATCTATTAAGGAGTGGAGTAATATAAAGTTGTTGACTTGGAGAGGTTTACAATGGTAGTCAAATAATTTTCTATTATTTAGAATTGAATATTTAATATGAATTAGTCGATGATATTTAGCTAGAAAGTAACTGGGTTTGTAAATAACATTAAGAAAGCTTGTAGATAAAGCAGGTAAAGTTGTTAGAGTTTGTTTGGAAGGGATGGTAAGAGTAGAGAGGAGGGGTTGTTCATAGGAGGTTAAGAGGTAGGTAGTAATTAGAGTAGTTAGGAGTGAGAGTACTAGTATTAATTGGCATTGGTAAGGCATAGTAGAGGAGTGTGTAGTAGGTGTTAGAGGGGTAGGACTTAAGAGTAGAGGTGGAAGTTTTGGAAGATAAAGACAAGTGGTAGCGGGAGGAGTTATATTCCTGAGGGGAGTGGAGATAAAGTGTAGGGGTTGTGGGGGGTAAGATATGGAGGTGGGTGTGACCGAAAGTGGATTATATGATTGGATTATGGTAAAGGGGTTGTGTTTATGGGGGTATAAGTTTAGGGACACTGGGAGCGGGTGGGAATGGGGGGCAGGGTAGGGGGGCGGAGTGAGCCAGAAGGGCGAATGGAGTGGGAAGACACAAGAGAGTGGACTACTAAGGAAGACAATCTATAGAGTGGTAGAAACAGCAGGTAAGTCAGTGAGTGAGAGAATGTAAAACTGGAATAATAGGATAATAAGAGGAGGTATAGTAAGTTCTTTCACTGGGAAAGAAATCACTTAGCCACCTTCGTTATTTTGCTGTTTTCATTACTGTAGTGTGATCTCAGAGTTGGTATATTTAAGTAGTGTGGTGTGGAGGGCACAGCCCCCCACATCGGGGGTGTGGGGACAAAGCCCCCTACTTTATGTAATGTTTTAAAGTTTGTTTTATTTTTCTTTTTTGGAATAGCGATTTTTTTTCCCTGGGAAAAAAATCACTGTTCTAAGTGTTTGGGATTGTAAGCTTTCACTTAAGTGGGGTCGATAAATCAGTGTTCGCTTTTTTAAGTGTTCTCTGATTTAATATATACCCTTTGAAAAGTACCTGTAGCTAATATTCTAAGGGCAACACATACTTAGTTTTCACTGGAATGGGATCCCTTGATTGGTTCTGGCTCTGATTTGAGGGTGGCAGAGCACACAGATTTCTTGTAAGGTGTCCCTGCCCAGCCCATAACAATCTACAATCTACAGATCATGTAATGTCTGATAAGTTACCCTGAGCCTGAACACTCTTCTCCTTCTTGAGCTTAGGCTTATTGTCATCAGCACCAGCAGCATTGACTTCAACCTGTAGCACATACATATGTAGCAAAGCTGCAGCAGCCCTTAACATTTTAAAATTTCCTTTTGTGTACTCCAATGGTATTGAAGTATTTAGGAAAAACAAGAGTGGAGTTTACATGGATGCTTTATAGCATGTTGAATAGCTGCACCATGTTGGATTGGTTCAGGAAAATGGAATTCACCTGCTTATACTGTAATTAGCATCTATTACACACACCTCCTTCTTGACATCAGTGTACTAGGCGCATCTCCATGCACCACCGCAATCCACCAAGCAGCTACACATAAATAAAGTAAGCATGGCAAAATTGTTATTATTTTCCTCCATTCCTGTGATATCACCCAGACATTCAGTATAAAAGGGAAAGCTTGCCAACTCTATACTTGAACCCAGGACCATCTACACTCTAGCCCTACACATACACCTAGTGCACAGGACTAGTTACATGACAAACACAACAAAAGCTGCCATTCATTCCTCCATTTCCTGTGGGTGCGCTACATGCAGCATTGTGCAAACAAGGACATAAAAGGTACAAAAATTATCTGAAATGGCCAGACAAGACACATTTTACAAAGAAATTCTGAGAATGACACACATCCTGTGATTTGTACATAGCTCACATACACTTTCATCCTCCACAGACCAACCTGTACAACTTTGAAAGTGTAACCTGACACACACCCCTGATGTCATCACTCACTGTTGACATCCATTGAAAGCAAAAACACTGTGGAAGTGCCTAAATGAAGTGAACATCCTTATAAAAGGATTTATGAACATTGTTTGGTTATTAGAAATAAAGATACTGATAATGCTTTAGCCAAACATGCTTTGGAGTGTTCTAACTTTAAGACATTTGTATTTTTTGTGTTGGATGAAATAGATTTGACTCCATTTGTCACAAAATTTAATAATGCCCTGGAAAACAAGGAGCTTAGATGGCAGGTTTTCCTTAGGGCAGATCACTTTCCTGATCTAAATGAGACCTTAAATGTTAAATGTCTTTTAAATAATATACTATATTATTAAATAGTTTATTTGACAAGCATTTTTACAGTAGGCACACACGTATGTGTTATATGTTTTTTGTATGCATGTCAAGTGCAATATTTCACCTGCGGTAGTGGTACTGCGGTAGCATTGTCACCTCACAGCAAGACGTTGTCGCGTTCGATTCTCAGCTAGAGCGTCTTCTGTGTGGAGGCATGCGTGAATGGGCGTGCCTTTGTTGAAGGTTGTGCATCAGGGCTGGTAACTCGGCATGTAAAAATCCACTACCAAACATTAGCAGACCGGAGTTCCGCTGTGGCGACCCCTAACCGGGATAAGCCGAAAGACACAACATACTTTTGCCTTTAAGATAGTGGTATGTATTAATGAACAATTAGATGAATGGACATTTGATTGGTTTATTTATTAATCAAGTTTTGTATTTATTTTATTTTATTTATTTATTTTACATTTGTTTACTGGGATAGTCCGACTGGATACATGTCCATTTTCAGTGAGGCCTGGGGAGAAAAGCTCCACAAAGACAAACTTACATAGATTACACAGAAGTTAGCAAACAATTATAAAAACAAAGTGATTATATACAATGGGTTAGTAGTGTTTCCTAGTAGGGACTCACAATTGTCATGGACAGACAATTAAAAGTAAGAGACATCAGACTGGAAGCAGGGCTTGGTGATGTAGTTACAAGTTATGATAATTGCAGAATATGCTTTTAGTTTATAACCTAATCAGGGTTGGTACATGGGCATAGCCAATACACTTTGAGATACTGTTTGAGGTTTTTTTTTAAGAGACTTTTGGAGGATTGTAGGGTTATATAATCTGGCAACAAATTCCAGGTTTTTCCAATGAAGTTGGCAAACAGGGATTCACCAGCAGAGTCATTAGCTTTGTGGGTTTGGACCAGTAGTTTATCGGCTGACTGTAGGGATCTTAGACTGCTATATGGCTTAATAATATTTTTAAGTTTGGGGGTATCATCAGGGTGATACAAAATTTTGTGCGCTATTAAGAGTTAATTGAATTGAATTAAGCTGGGCAGTTTTAGCCACTCTACTTGTTTAAGGTTCTGGCAGTGGTGGGTTCTATAGGTGGAGCCAGTGGCGAATCTGGCAATATGATTGTAGCTATGGGACAGCGTACCTAGCTCGGATTTGTTGAGGTTTGAGAGTACAGGCGAGGCATATAAGAGAGTAGGTGTGATCGGGCGATAGCAGTCCTAGCTAGTGGGGTTAAAAATGTCTTGTTTCTATACAGTGATCCAAGCTTCTTATTAATGGTCTGTATGGTTTTGTTGACCTGTAGGTCAAATTTGAGATTATTGTCTATGATAACCCCTAGCAGTCTGGTGTGATTATCTGGGGAAATAGTGGTACCATTGTTAGATGTGACAGAGAATGAAAGTGTGGTGGATCTACTAGTGGGAGAGAAGAGTAGAAGTTTAGTTTTATTGGGGTTCAGAAGTAGGCATTGATTGGTGAGCCAGTTCTCGATAGTGTTAAATGTATTTTGGGTTAAGATTTGCAAGTCGGATGGGGAGGTGGCTGAGCAGATGAGAGTGGAATCATCTGCATATTGGATGCAGGTGGCTTTAGGGATAGCAGTGTGGAGGTTGTTGATAAAAACAGAGAAGAGTAGTGGACCTAGTATGGACCCTTGAGGGACACCAAGTGTGAGAGGTAACTGGCTGGAGAGTTTGCCCTGCCATAGTACTGCCTGCTGTCTACCAGTCAGGTGGGACTGGAACCACTGGATAGCAGGCTTGTTGAGGGAAATAGATTTTAGTGAAAGAATGAGAAGTTCATGGTTGACCATGTCAAAGCCTTTTGACAGGTCAAGAAAGAGGGCAGCGGTTAGCCTATTGTCATTCCTGTTTTGGTTTATGGCAGTAGTAAAGGAAAGGAGGGCTGAGGTGGTGCTGTGGTATGGCCTGAAACCATGCTGGGAGTCGGATAGTAAGTTATTCTGTGAAAGGTATTGCATTAGTTGCTTGTGTACACATTTCTCCATTATTTTGGCTAGTGGGGAAAGAGTGGCAATGGGTCTATAGTTGGATATGTCTGAGGAGCTACCACCTTTATGGAGTGGGATGATGTGAGATATTTTCCAGAGGGAGGGGATAGCATTTTCGGATAAGGTTCTGTTGATGAGGATAGATATGGGATATGCAATGGCATCTGCAGCTATTTGCAGGTACTCTGCAGGGAGGAGGTCAGCAGTGAGGGTGGTAGGTTTTAGATTTTTTTAGAAGTGTTTTGATAAAACTAGTGGATATTGGTTTGAAGCCAAATTCTGGGTGATTATTAGGTAGATTAGGCATGTGGTTTAAGTTAGAGGGGGTTAGTTGATTTACTGTGGATTGGATTGTTTCAGAGAAAAAGTTATTAAAGGCGCTAGCTATTGTCTCTGGGGAACTATGGGTGTAGTTAGCTGAGTTTGGGGTGGTGGAATGACCTGGACAAAATAGTTAATTTAAGCCTGCCCAGAACTTTTGAGGGTTGTTGTGGTGTTTTTGTAGGAGATTTTGGTAGAAGCTTTTTTATCCAGTAAAATAGATTTTTTTGTATCATTCCTGAGTTGACGATATTTTAGATGGTCAAGTGGGGCTTTGGTTGTTCTCCAGCTGGCCCAGGCTCTGTTTCTAATTTTGATTTTAGCTTTGATATATTTTGTGAGCCATGGTGCTGTATTTGATCTAGTTTTTATTGCACGTGCTGGCGCATGGGAATCAAGGATACTTAGGAATTTAGTGTTAAAGTGATCTATGGCCTCCTCTAATGTTAGATTTTTTAGTTTTGACCAGTCAACTGCTTTTAATTCATTTTGGAATATAACAGCATCAAAGTTTTTCCTGTTTCTATATGTTTTATATTTGGGCTGGTGATGGTTTCCTGCCTTCTGTTTTATGATATAGGTTAGACAATGGTTGCTGAGGTCATCAGGGAAAGTACCAGCTGTGTACAGTTGGGGTTGGTTATTAACTAGGATCCAATCTAGAATACTTTCCTTGTTGGTTGGTTTGTTTATCCTAGTGGGAGAGGTTATGGTCTGTTTAAACCCAGATAAGTTTATATGAGTGAGGGGGGTCGGAGGAGTAGGGGTGCCAGTTGGTGTTAAAATCACCAAGAACTATGTTTTCTTGGGGATAGGTAGTGGATAACCAGTAAAGGAGATCTTCTAGGATATTTAGGTTGTTGCCTGGTGGAATGTATGCACAGACGATGTTCAAGTGTTTGTTTTGGTTAATCTGTAGCTTGGTTATGAGGAGTTCCGTGTTATTGAATTGGGGAGGTTGAATGGTGTCTCTATTAACGGTTAGAGTATTTTTGTAAAGGACTGCTATCCCACCTCCTTTCCTTGTAGCACAGTCTAACCGGTAAATATTGTATCCTGGAGGTAGTATCTCATTGTCAGTAGTACTGGGTTTTAGCCAGGTTTCCGTAAGACACATAATGTCTGGGGAGTGGGTTGCTAGGAAGGCGTGTAGGTTAGGAATCTTATTGTTAATACTTTTAATATTTAGGTGAAATGCTAGGAGGGAACTAGTGGGAGTATTCATGAGTAGCTTGACTGTGGAGGTTGTGATAGGGGAGTGGAGGTTATTGGGTGTGGGTGGGCCAGGGTTGGGATGAATGTCTCCATGTGTTATAAGGTTATAGTGACAGGATATTCTGAGCTTTAGGAGTTTGTTTATAAGCTTTATATAGTCTTTGTCTTTAGGATTATGTTTTGTGCCTGTACAGGAGTGGTATTTTATAGAGGGTGGTATATTCTGTGTGCATGGGAAGGTAAAGTGTTTGGTGTTATGTGTGAAGTTGTGGGTGTCTGTTTGACCATTTGGGTAGTGAATACCATGGTCAAGTGTTTGTTCATAGGCAGTGAGATGGTAAAATAGAAACAGTATAGGCATTTGGGTAATTAGTGTTTTTTTGCTTGTTTGCATTTTGATAGGGGGCGAGCCAAATTTGATGGCTGACTGTGCTAACAGGGTGTGGAAGAATGAGAAAGAAGGAAATGGGTTAAGCGGGCAGGGTTGTTCAATGATGTGTGAGGTGCTGATTGGTACTTAGCAGGAGGGGAGTGGCAAGGGAGTGGCAAAGTCTGGTTTAAATTTAGCACTAGTGGGGGTGGGTGGAATTTGGGGGCAGGGAGGGGAGCAGAGTGAGCCGAGTGCAGTGAGGGCGAGTGGAGCGGGGCTAACACTGACTCTGAGAGTTACCTTGGGCTTTTGGTTTGGTTTGTATGATTGTATGTAAGCAGTGTTGTTGGCTGTACTTTAATTTGTATTATTCTTTTTTAATTTTATACAAATTTTCAGGCTAATTTTTATTGGATCCTAGGGGTAAACTAGCAAATGTAGTCAAGAAGGAGGGAGCGAAATTACTTTACCAAATTAAAAAGTAAATGCTTGGGACTGGAACAATGTGTGAGTGTAAGGCTGATTCAAAGTAGTATAGCCCAATCAAGTGGCAATTGGCTAGATCCCTTCACTGTTGTTGTGCATACACCATTAAGCCTCAACAGTTTACAAAAACTAAATTGTAGCTCACATATTACAATTGAAAAGTTGGAGTGAGTCAGGTTCTTGCTTCCCAGGTTTTACTTAGTTAAGATAGCCAGCTTCAGTGGAGAAGGTAGAAATTGCTTTATGCGGTGAATCCCAGGTGGGGGGGGGGGGGGTCACTCAGGAAAGAAACCCATGCAAACTGAAAAATAAAGGTAAATAAGGCAGAATTAGTGCAAAGGTTACAAGAATGTGAAGTGGAGAGCATGCAAGGAATAGAGCTGGAGAGTAAAATTAATTATATTGCATACATTATAATTATAATTGATTATAGTGCATACAGTATCCGCTCTGTAAAACCACAGACTAAGAGCAGTAACATACAGCCTCTAAGTCAAGTGATAACAGCTGTATACTTCAGTGAATGTACACAGGATATAATGCACAAAGAAAAGTATGGCTGTTTTAGGACAATAATTCTAGAGCTATGTTATTCAGTATGAACTAACAGTAACATGAACTGCATTCACTTAGCCTTCTATAAAAGCAGTTATAAAGTCCAGCCTGTAAGTTTTCTAATTACAGTAGCATGCCATAGAAATGTTTACAAATATAATCAGAACATGAATGACCTCTGCAAAACAGCAGGATGCCTGTCAGATATTCAACAATTAAAACTCTACCTTCATAAAACAAGATAAAAAACAAGCAGTTTGTAAGTTAGAACATTAGCTAGCTCTCAAAACATATAGGAGTTCTGAACAGCAGTCACAGCTTAGCACCATCAAATACCTCAGTAGTTAACAGTAATAATCAAATAAATCAGCAGCTAACAGCAAAGAGGGGACAGTAATGCAAAGTAACTTACTGCACAGGCACAACGAACAGAGGGGTAGGGAAGGTACAACAGCTACAGGATGAAATGAATGTGAGTCAGGTAGTACAGTTTGATTAAAGATGGCACCCTAGGAGGGGGCTGACTAATGAAGATAATCTGGGGGTGGGGGTGGGAGTGGCAGATAGGGAGAATGGATAAAGAGCAGTCAGGACAGGATTAACCAGGAACTTATGGATCCCTCCCCCACAGGGAGAAGGGCTGGAAAACTATCAGTGTAAGGTGAGGACTGACTCTGAGAGTTACCTTGGGCTTTTGGTTTGGTTTGTATGATTGTATGTAAGCAGTGTTGTTGGCTGTACTTTAATTTGTTTTATTCTTTTTTAATTTTACACCAATTTTCAGGCTAATTTTTAGTGGATCCTAGGGGTAAACTAGCAAATGTAGTCAATAAGGAGGGAGCAAAATTACTTTACCAAATTAAAAAGTAAATGCTTGGGACTGGAACACTGTGTGAGTGTAAGGCTGATTCAAAGTAGTATAGCCCAATCTAGTGGCAATTGGCTAGATCCCTTCACTGTTGTTGTGCATACACCATTAAGCCTCAACAGTTTACAAAAACTAAATTGTAGTTCACCTATTACAATTGAAAAGCTGGAGGGAGTCAGGTTCTTGCTTCCCAGAGGTTTTACTTAGTTAAGATAGCCAGCTTCAGTGGAGAAGGTAGAAATTGCTTTATGCAGTGAATCCCAGGTGGGGGGGGTCACTCAGGAAAGAAACCCGTGCAAACTATTACAATTGAAAAGCTGGAGGGAGTCAGGTTCTTGCTTCCCAGAGGTTTTACGTAGGTAAGATAGCCAGCGTCAGTGGAGAAGGCAGAAATTGCTTTATGCAGTGAATCCCAGGTGGGGGTGGGGTCACTCAGGAAAGAAACCCTTGCAAATTACGGTGCAGGCACAACGAACAGAGGTGTAGGGAAGGTACAACAGCTACAGGATGAAATGAATATGAATGAATGTGAATGAATGAATTTAAACTTTACTAATTGATTTACTGGTCAGCTCTAAAGAAGTTTGTTGTGATTAAAATGTAAGAAAGCACTTAGCTTTTTATCTGTGTGGACAGTCATCATTTTGTCTTTTTTTCACAGTTTTGTTCTGAAATACCCCTACAGGGTTGCTGTTTTTTGGGATCCAGCAGTTCCAATGAGTTTTTATATAATTTGCATCTTCACCGTAATAACAGCTTGGAATCTACATGGCTAGTAACTGTGTCAGAGGAGAAACTGCATGGGAACACAATGTTGCAAACACAAGGGAGGTTATTACTTTGCCCATATATCGGCTTTATATTAGAAGAATGAAAACCCTAAACCATGAATGCTCACATGATTGAAAATGCTGGTGATTGAAGTTGCTATTGTGGGGGGGCTATGCCCCCCCCCGCTAACTATATATTCTAACTCCAAGGTCACATTACCGTGAGGAAAGGACAAATATCCCACTTCTCACTACAACACGATCCCGCAATCCCACTTTTGATCCCCGGCATTTTCGCTCATGTGAGCGTTCATGGTTTAGGGTTTTCGTTCTAATATAGACCCCATATATCTGCTATATACTACATATGCTTACAGTACAATATAATACTCTGTTTCAGATATTTACAAAATTTAGCAGCCTGCATTACATACAATTACATTTTCTTTTGGGGGTGGGAGACCAGAAGAGCAAATGTATTTTTTATTTTGCATCTCTGATATTCTAGCATCCACAGTGTGTAATTAGGTCATAATATGCATGGGGTTATCTGTTGAGGTCAGTTCTGTACCAGTTGTAAGAGCTTTTACTTGCTCTTGTTTCTGTGTAGACTCCTTTCTGTAGCTGTATTCGAAAAGCTTCCGAATACACGGCCAACATAAACATAGTTTACCTTGTTGCTTTAGAGGTTGTTGAATCACTCCACCATTTTGATTTACTCCATTAGCAAAAAATTCAGCTACTTACGCTGTAATTTGCATGCCACAAAAGATTCCATATTTGCACGTGAGTGCGTGCAGCTACACGGAGTTTACTGAATATCTGAATCTAAAACTTTTCCCAATCATGTGCACTTCGTGGTGTGGAGTTTACTGAATCTAAAACTTTTTGTGGCCATGTGTGCATCACGGCATGGAGTTTACTGAATCTAAAACTTTTCAGACCTGCGCAACGCACACACTATAGAAATTATCCTATGGGCTTTCATGAATCCCCCTATGTCTTTTCTCTAAGTCAGTGTGACATCATAGATAGTATATTTACAGTTCTGGAATGTGGGCTGAAGAGTCTCCCATTATCATACAGCAGGTATGGATATAGGGGCTGGAAAGAGCATTGCTATTTCTTCTTATTCTGGTTGACAGCAGCAACAGTAAAGGCAGAACTAAATCAGAGAGTATTAAATGCATGACATTCATATTTCACAACTAGTTGCATCAAAACCATACATTGTTCCCGAAATTATAACTAGGTGCAGGTGTATCAGATCAGTAATTTACTTAATTGCAATTCAGAATTTCTGTAACTTCAACAAAAGTAATAAATGCAGCAGGAGTGAACACAGAGAAGAGAGCATAGTTGTTTTTACAATGTAAAATATACTAAAAATAACTATACTGTCTAAAATAAACCCATATGTCACAAGATGGGTTGCAAACTGGCTCGAGGACAGAACCCACAGGGTCAGAGTTGCTGAAGCTATGTCAGACTCTAAGCCAGTCACAAGCGGTGTCCCACAGGGCTCAGTCCTGGGACCCCTCTTGTTCGGCCTTTATTTTTCCGAGGTACAGGCAAACATAGGAGGATTGTGGCTGACAAAGTTCGCAGATGACTGCAAACTGGGCGCCATAATTGATACTCCAGCGGACACAAACATCCTTCAGAGAGGCCTCATAGAAACGGATAATTGGTGCCAGAGCCATGGCCTTAAGCTGAGCAGCCAAAATGTATAGTCATACCTTTTGGGAAAAACAAGGTACCCACAAATTACCACATAGGTGGTAATCCATTAAGTACGGAAGAGGTAATCAGGGACCTAGGGACCCAGGTTGACAGTAACCTCTCATTTGACACTCACATTGCCAAAGTGGTTAGGAAGACCTTCTACATTGCCCACCTTATCATGAAGGGTTTCACATCTAGATCAAGAGAGGTCATTGTGCCCCTGTACTCATCTCTTATGAGGCCAATCATTGAGTACAATGCCCCATTTGGGATGTATCTTACCCGACACCTGCAGCAGTTGGAAAGACCCCAAAAGTTCCTCACCAAGAGGATAAAGGGTCTTAAACATATGTCATATGCTGCCCGACTGAAAAAACTCCAGCTCTATTCAGTCGCATACCGCCTTCTCAGAGGTGATCTGTGCCTGACGTACAAGGCCATGTTCAATCCAGAATTAATGGACATGCTCCACCTCAGAAAATCCAAATCCATCAGAGCCATGAGAGCAAGAGACTTAAACCTCAACACAGAAATAAATAGGACGTGCTGGAGGGACAGATTCATAACCCAGAGGCTCCCTAAACTCTGGAACAGAATCCCAATCCATGCTAGGCAGAGCCTCTCACTAAGTCTATTCAAGAGAAATCTTGACAAGTGGATGGGAGATCGTAGGTTTACCCCGGGGGTCATCTCTGTGTCACTACTAGACAGAGGCACAGTAAACTAAACCCTAAAAAGACATAGTATTCTCATCCTAAGGGGTGGTGAAAGCCACACACACTCTGGCTAGGCTTATAAATGCCCTAGGGCAGATAGCCTAGTACGAACCTATGAACCTATGAATAAAACTGCAAATGGCTTCAGCAAAAAAAAAAAAAAGGATCCATGTTAAATAAAGCATGCTAATGTGTTCTAACTGTTTTTGCCTCCAGGAATAACATCAGGGATAAATGATACATGTAAAAATAAAATCAGTGATAGTGTCTACTATTCTGCATCATACGCCTAATAACTGATTAAGAGCAGCAAAACCTGATGGGGATGTGATAGGGATGTAGCTACTAAGATGGGTGTTTGGATAAACTGTGAGACAGATGAAGAAATGAGAACATCCGACATCAGAACAAAAGGCAAAGTAGCCAAAGTTGCAGAGAAGGTTAAAGGGAATAGATTACAATAGTACAGCCACATGTAGGAAAGCAGAAGGTGACCTGGTGAAGCTGATTTGGGAGAGAAAAATTAATTCATATATAAAAATGGGAAAATAGGGAGTTGGTGATGATTTGTTCAGAAATGAAATATATCTGTTTCTGTCCATACTGTTTAAATCATGCCCTCCTCTTTTTTTTTTTTTTACTTTTTAGTTTTTCCTCAGGTATAAGTCTTTTTTTATACTGTGGCATGAGTGGACCCTCTCTTTTTGTCATGGCACAGTAAAAGTTCATAAGAATTGTTTTACTTTCATCCTTAATGTTTTCCAAGAGTATTCTTCTATGTAATAGGGAGCCCCCCTGCCCCCCTTAGTAATGGGTGCTAACCCTAATCCTAATGCTGACCCTTGCTTCAACTCTAACCCTACACCTTAGTTTAAAAAAAATCTTCCCATAAAACTGCCTCTATTCAGATGAATTTGAGGCAAATGTTATGGGTGGGTCAGTGTGAAGATCAGGAAAGGAAATAGTTTTCCTTTCTCTATCTTTTTTGGGTCAATCATTAGGGTGTACAATACTCAGCCTGTTCAGATATTTGAATCTTAGTATCTTCATTCAACATTAAGTATGCTTGATCATACAGAGTAGCACCATCATAGGATACAGATACTTCTGAGGGGCATAAGGCTCTCAAAATCAACTTATGTCTCACAGCACACTTAAGGTGCACCAGTACTTTACAAGACAGATCACCCTTTTGGGTACTTTTCCGTTAAACCCCTACCAGTTCACACTGTTGTGCCAGCAGCCAGAACTATAAGTCCCGTGATGGTACATCACCCTAAAAGTAACTGGTAAAGGTTGTGGCATTAATGATTATTATATTTAATGATGTGATGAGTTGTGTGTGTGTGTGTGTGTGTGTGTGTGTGTGTGTGTGTGTGTGTGTGTGTGTGTGTGTGTGTGTGTATATATATATATATATATATATATATATATATATATATATATATATGTATATATATATGTATATGTGTGTGTGTGTGTGTGTGTGTGTGTGTGTGTGTGTGTGTGTGTGTGTGTGTATGGCATAATGAAACAAAGCTCCTTACTACTGGTTGAGGCTAAGTTTATCCCGTAAAATTTCATGAAGAAATTTTCAATTTGTTAACCTAACCTTGTTTTAAACATGCTGTTAGGAATGGATGTGTCCACAGTTCTGCATCCCCCCCACCACAAATGTTCCTGGAGAGCACATACTTGCCGAATTCTGCGCTACTGAGCCCCCCCCCCCCCACGAGCAAATACTGTTTTCGATTTCAGTTCCCATTTCACGTCGCTTTCTGAGTTGTTTTTCTGGGATACCACTGGCTGTTTAAGCAGAATTTACCCTCGGGGGAAATATCAGACCTGAAAAACAATCTTAATCTTTACTACCATCAGCCGTGTAACTTGAAGGGATTCCCTAAAGTTGTTTACAACACAAGCAGGTCAAAGACCCCAAGTGCAGACCATTGTGATCTGACACAGACCACGTACCACATATCCAAACTTGTCCATCCAATGTTTGCTTTGGAGTGTGTTTTACATCACTATGTGCATCATAGCACTCTTATTTGTGAAAAACAAGACTCCGAGGAAACAATAGCTCACATTGTTAACTTAGGCTATAAAACAGAGTAGCGTGATGTGGTAGGGGTTTAACAGAAAAGTACCCCCTTTTGTGTCTTATTCTTTAAACAAGAGCTATAAATAAAGGTTATCATGCAATAAACTCAGATCCTTTATGAAAATGTTAACCACTATATAGGACATGACATGAGATTGCCTATAGAGCCCTCCATGAAAAGGTGGTGAGCACATCTGTAGCATTACTAACTTAAGGACTTGGTACACTGGCTTATTTAGCAGTGATTTCAGCTGCTCACACATTATCACAAAGTGTTTCATTCTATAGCATAAATGGTCTTCATGAATACATGCCAAGTATCTTGCTATGAACCTATGAAAGTTCTAAGTCATTATAATATTGAATCTTCTTTTATTTATGTTATTTTTATGATGTCCATATGGAACTGGACAGTAATTTTGCCAGTATAAACTGCACTCTATGTATAAGTCAACAAATTCATGAAATTTTTCAAACACAACTCATATTTCTTTGTGGGTTTGCTATTCTTATGATATGAACTGAAAACAACCTTTTATTGAGCTTACTGACGTGTATAAAGCACATTAAACAAACAAGCATAATTGTGACAGCTGGACCTGCAGAGTGTCACTACAAAAGTATAAAAATAAATTCAGATAACTTTGTTCTCAACAGGATCCTGCACTACATAAGATAAGTGGGTCTCTGTTACTATCAGCAAAAACCTTTCCACTGTTGAGTAACCAGCTAAGCCTAAAACAAACAAGCTTCAGTCTTTGTCTTTCACTATCTTCACAATATGTCTTCCATGGTTATATGACACTGCTATTAATTAAATCCATTATTTTCTCTATAGTATGCATGAGAAGTATTTTCTGCCATTGGTAAATCAAACCATAAACTGTTTTAATAATCCATAGATTATGACGGCAAGTGTGCAAGTGGATTGTCTCATTTTATGCCTGCAGGCTAGCACTGGGATAGCCAGCCCTATGCATTCAATAACTATCAAAACAATGCTTACTAGGTCTTGTGTGTGTGTGTGTGTGTGTGTGTGTGTGTGTGTGTGTGTGTGTGTGTGTGTGTGTGTGTGTGTGTGTGTGTGTGTGTGTGTTTGTGTGTGTTTTAAGGTGATTATCTGAAAATATTGCCAGTGCATTCCAATCATAAACATCTGCAACTAGATTACTGTTCTTTGTTCCACTTTTGAATATTTGAAAATACTACTAATGTATTTGAACTTCTAACCTCTGGAGCTAGTTTATATTTCCCTGTTGTAAAAGTAGTAAGAAGAATAAATTCACCATTCAGCTTATAAAATGTACAGACTGGGGCCTTTCTGTCTTATCACTGCCACATCTAACAGCCTTTTCATCAGTTCCAGTTAATTAGACCCTACCTCAACAAAAATACACTGTGCAAAAACAAATCAACACACCAGAACAACAGTTCTACAGAAAACATTTCTCAAAGGCACAAGCCCCCTGCTCCACCATACACATTTCTGCTACTAGTATGTACATACTGAATTTAACACTGCAGAAAATGATAAGGAACAGTTGGTACTGTGTTAAAATGATCATTCTTTTCCCATAATTCCACAACCTCCATGCCACTGTATAGCAAATATCCATTTTTAAACTTATCAAAAGAACAGTATGATAACATGGTTCCCACAGCTAACAAGGAATTGATTAAAAAACACATGATACAATGGCATTTGAGCGAAATGGGATTGGTAACTTAGGATGTTCCCTACAAATATTGCTTGGTGCATGTTAAACATGATTTAAATTGTAATTCTTGATGTTGAAAGATCTTCCTCATTTACTTTCAGGCCTATCTAGTATTTAGCACCTTAGGCAATCCTTAGGGAATCCAAAATGTCCCATCATAGTTATTGATCTGCATTCTACAGACTATTATATATATGCTTCTAATTTTGTATGCCAAGATAAGCATAGATAACGTAAAATGAAGCAAAGTTCAAAATTCATTCTCATTTATGCGGACATCTTTAGGTATTGGCCTTTGCATAATATACTTTGCCCTCTATGGAAATATTGTAAGCTCTTGGTTAAACAACATGTATGAGTAAATCAACCTCTGAGAATGGGAATACAATAATCTCGACTAATACGTTGATAAGATAATTATACTACTCACTTGTCTTAAGTTTCATCAGAAAATCTTGCTAGCCTTTTCATTGATAATGATAATGGTGCCAGCAGTAACCTCATTTACATGTTTGGAGCTAAAAATAATTTGAAATTCAAATGTTATAAGTTTGTCTTAGTAGTAAAGGTGTCTTACTCTGCAGTACTGCAGCAAACTCTTTTGTCTTTTCACAGATTATGTAATTAAGAATACTGTACCAACAGATTGCACATTTTTATTTAACACCTAGATTACTATTGTGACTTTAACCCACAGATCTATTAACATGCATGCACACATTGCCCTAAGCCTGCATGCTTCATTCATGTTAGTGCAACAAGCAGCAGTGCTCATCGAATATGCAAGCCTCTAAGCATGGCTGCACATTCATCAGAACCTTTTCATGGCCAGAACGTCTGCTAATAACCACTGTGAGGTGTACAGAGGCCCAAGTAAATAATACAAACAACAGGTTGTATATACACACAACCACAGTAAGTGAGCACAAGCAGATGGCACAATACAATGCAAGGGCAACTTGAAATACATAATTAAGAGGCAGCAAGGAAAGTGTAGTTAGGTATAAATAGATGTGCGCAAATAACAGTAATTAAACTTATTGTTAACTATAGAAGTAATCTTGTCCACTTTGTGACACATCTACATAATAAAAAGGAAATGCTGGCAAAAGGATGTGAGAGGGACACAGCTCCAGTATAAAAAAGGAAGTAAATGTGATACATGTAAAATAAATGTAATTGCAGAGTTGAGGTAACAGTTGGCAAGGCAAGTAGCTGCATTGAGGGAATATTGCATATACTGCTGGTATTGCATTCTATATCCAGAAAGTTATATGTTGTAACCAACATTATGACATAGCTACCATTTATCATGTAAAACAATTTTAGAGAACTCTAAAGCTGTTGCCCTATGCAGTTCAGAAAAGGACTTTTTACTGTCATGTTTTGGTACTTATAACCATAGAAAGGCTATTTTAAATTTAAAATTGTCTTAGCAAAGTACGCATTGTATATTAATATAAATTATACAACATTTTATACAATTATAAAATATACTGTACATTTTCCACTATACATTTCCTGAGGCATGCTCAGGAAAATGATGTGCTCACAAGAGTATATTGAGAATGCTGAGCTACACCTGTGTTGCAGGTGTATGGAGCTACTCTACTATTGTGATGTATATTGTGTGAGTAATAAATAACATCCACATGATTGTTGTTGGAACATACATACTGGTAATGAATGGCAAGCCGTTCAATGCTTTATGTGTATGAAGGAAACAAGACTGACATAGCTATGACAATGGTACACACCTGTAATAACATGGAAATATTGAGAATTACAGACACCTGAGAAATCATTCCAATAATAGTATTAATTCATGAATAAAGCATTTGTGGCAGCGTCCTGCATGCTGTGAATGGTAGAAAATGTGACTGTTCATGTTGTGTATATATGTAGCAAAATCCAGAAAGACATGACACTCACATACAACTGTTACTTTAACCTGCATAATAACAAAATAATGATCTGTTATATATACTTAAATTATCGAACTATAGCAGATGTGAGATATGTACAGATTTGAAAACTGAGGGAATATGGTCATGTGACATATGCAAACATGCACCATATATTAGTGGCCAAAAAATAAGGCCACAAATTGTTTTTCAACAAAATGGGCTGTAATGTTAGCAGTATGTTAATTTTACATTACATGTATATGTATTCTTCACTTTTTTGACTGTTTAGAGTATCTTTGTTTCCTGTTTAGACAGTTTTGCTTATCTGCAACAATTTTTACCAAAAAATCGTATGAGAATTCATAAATTTATGTATATGATCTGTATTGGTTAGAATGGTTAGAAAGCATGATTTAAGCAACTTTATAAAGGGACAAATTATGAAACTGCACTCCAAAGGCTACTCCCAATGTGATATTGCTAAACGTTTGCCTATTTCATGATGTGGAGTACAATTCATTTGGGTGGTGCACACGTTATGCTAATTAACGATCCCAAAACATCACTCAGAGATGACAAATGCCTGAACAGCTCTGTTACATCAAGACCTCACACTTCATCTGTTTGAATAGCTCATCTGGCTAAAGAACGGGGAATTAGACAATGTCTAGCAGTAGATTTTAATCTGGTAGGAAGAAGACCAGCTAAGAAACCACTGATGATAAATAAATGGTTTGCTGACAACCACATTCAACTCTTTCCAAACTGGCTGTCAAATTCGCCATATCTCAATGTCATAGAAAATTGTTGGAATGTCATGAAGAAGAAAGTGGCAACACATCAGCCAGCCTCAGAAAAGGATTTAAAAGATGTCATCAAACACATATGGGTGACTAAGATGATGCCAAAGTACTGCAAATCAATGGTTCATAGCATGCCATTTTTTATCAAGGCTATGTTGAAGAATAAAGAAATCGTACCAAATATTGACTGTTAGATGTGTAGAATTTTGTTTTTCTCTGTTTTTCAATAAACATTTGCTTGTTAGGCTGAATGCAAATATAGTAACTGTTATTGTAATACAAAAAGACAAGAAACAGGCCGTGATGCCCCACCACTGGATCAGTAATCAAGGAGCCTCAATCCTTACCACTGGCACCAGTAGGGGACATACATTGGGAGGATGGCAAGTACACACACAGTAAAGTGCAATTTCCATTAAGAGCACACAAGAGACCACAGTCAGTCTGGGGCTGTTTTCTTTCTCTTTCTCCAAATCCCCAATCAGACTTCCCACTGGCACAGCTATAGAATTGAGATCATATCTGAGTGGCCAATCCAAGGCCTCCAGCACCCTCGCTGTCCAACCAGCTCTTCATGTCCCTGCCCAAGTAGGTGACACACAAAGACTCTTTCAGGTTTGATTTATGCACACACCTGGGAAAGGCTGGCACAGGTTTACCAGCGATGTCCCCTTTTTCCCAGACTATAAGGTAGTTATCACTGCCACCAGCCAACTCTTTATCAGCTATTTTAAGGCCCTTAACAAAGGGTGTCCAATCTTAATGTGTAATGTTACTGTTTAATACAAATGATAGTTTGACCAAGAGCAAGGCTATTAGCAGTGGCCTACACAGTGCACCAAATAGATATGGAAGTACTCTCAGAACTTAAATATCTCAAGACAGATCAGTCACAATGAAAGGTTTAAATATATGTATTAATAAACAATAAAAGAACAAGACAATACTAAATATATATAGTAACTTCAGAGTTCAAAATCACAGGAAATATTTAAAACAACATTGCAGGACAGTCTCAAACAAGTAAAGAAAATATCTAAACTATGTTTACTATATTCCTGACTGAATCTAAGATACTTACTATGCCCTAGTTTGTGCCTTTCGGTTTTTCCTGGTTAGGGGTCACCACAGTGGAACTCCGGTCCGCTAATGATTGGCAGTAGATTTTTATGTGCCGAGTTGCCAGCCACTTACTTAATTAGAACAGCAAGGCAGATGTGGTGAGTGGATCTTGATGTTGTCAGGTCAAAGACAGAACACAGAATGCCCTCTCTCTCAGAGAGATCTTAAATTAATATTTCAAATATTACTGCTGGGATAGCTTGCAGAATGACATCATTTTTTTTCATCTGACTCTAACCCAGGTAAACCCTTCACTGCTGAAAGCTAGGGGTATTTAGCATCTACCTGTGAAAATACATACACAAGGGCTTTTTCTCAGATCTTTTGCAGATCCTGGAAGTTATAAAACAATAAAACACTTCCGAGGCAATTCAGAAAACTTCTCAGCACAGACATTGTGTCTGTTGCTGTGCTGAATCAGAAAAATAACATCTTTTTTATGGCCTGGCCATAAAGTAATTTAATTTCAGCTATTTTTTCTGAAATTAACCTTCTGTGTTCCAGTTTCCATTGTTAAAATATATACAATTAAACAGAATAGTGTATGTACATTTCTGTTCTTTTCCAGCAGGGTACACTGTGTTTACATTTTTTAAGCTCAGTACTTTGCAAACCCTTTTCAACATACACATCTGTACCAGCAGTTTGATATGCACATAACATACATTCTAATATAGTTGTAACACAAGCATATTATATGAATCATATTGATATTCACAAATGACATATAATTATTTACAAAATTTCAGATAGCTGGGCTGGCATTACCTCGTTTCATAACTCAGGCAATATTGGTCAAAAAATTGAAGTGGCCTTATTTTTTTGGCCACTGCTGTAAGTCAAAGTGCAACTTGTGTACTCTGTCCCTTGACAAATGGATTTTGTGTGCATGAATGTTATTATGTATATATATATATATATATATATATATATATATATATATATATATATCACTATGTACAGGATGTATTTATGTGAATAACACAAATGGATAAGTAGTCCAGACTAGACTTAGGCAAAACAAGATTACATGCCAGCATTATGGTATTATGACATCAGCTACAGGGGAAATGTGTGAAATGTCAGGGTATAGTTATCTGAATATGATGCATTTGTGGGCAGTGCAGTGGTGTAGTCATTAGCAGTGTCACTTCACAGCAAGATGTTCTCCAGTTCGATTCTCAGCTAGGGTGCCTTCTGTGCAGAGTCTGCACATCTTCTTTGAAATTCCTGTGGATTTCATCCAGGTGATCCAATTTTCTCCCACATTCCAAAGACATGTAGTAGGTGGACTGG